>NC_062558.1:139466138-139701138 GCF_016906955.1 Phacochoerus africanus
CCAGCCCTCCAGGATGGCAGGCGGCCTCAGGTCAGGTGCACCCAGGGGAGGGGGATGCACTGGGAAGCACTGCTCTCTGCCAGCTGGCGGGCAAGAGCGTCGCTGGGCGCGAGGAGTCGTCTAGGGCGGCCGCCCCTCCTCTCCCCTCCCCATCACGGGCACCTTGTCTCTCCTGCGGGTCCAGACCTTCTCCCATGTGCCCTCTGTTGTGGCTTTCCACCTGCCAGCCCTTAGCCTACTGCTCCCTCCACCCTCGACGCCCCGCTGCCGAGTGCCCCAGGCTGTCTCCACACCGCCCACCCGTGCCCGCTGCCGGGGACTAACCTCCAGAGCCGCGGTCTGGGGCCCAGCCCCGACCGGAGCATCTCGGGTTTTGGCAACTGTGCCAGTAGTTCCGATGATCTGCTCGGCTCTCACTCTGCTTTTCAGCTCTCAGACCTACTGCGTGCTCTGCTCGGGTCTGGAGATCCCTCCGACTCGGTTGATCTATGAGGTGACTTTCCAGGGTGTGGGTTCCCTTTCTCCTTCACAGGTCCCTTTCCGGAGCACCTGTCCGGTCCTGCTGCCCCTTCTCCCACGCTCCTCTTTTCCCTTGTTTTACTCAGTTATGGCACGAGGCTCTTGCCGTTAGGGAGGCTTAGGTTCTTCTGCCAGCGTTTAGCTGCTGTTCTGTGCGAGCCGTTTAACACGTAGATGTGGGTTTTTTGCTGTGTTTGTGGAGAGGGCGAGCGCATCCCCCTCCTCTTCTGCCTCCCTCTATTTGCTTTATTTTCCTGTTTAGATATATTTTTACATATTTTAAAAATGTCTCTACTTTTTTCCGAAGAACATACCGTATAGGTATTTTTGTCCACCCTGCTTTTTTTCTCCGTAATAGGATCCAGAGATTATCTATGTAAGTAGAGACATTTCTCCTTCCTATTTTACAGCTGTGTGAGGTCCCATTTGGTACCATTGTTTCATTAAACAGTCCCCATTAGTGAACACTGGAGTGAATTCTAGTCTTTTCTGTCACTAATTGTACGTCACTAAATAGCTTGGGCATATGTCTCTCATGCACCAAGGGTGGATTTCTACAGATGTAATTGTTGCCTCAAAGAGTAATTGCATATGTACTTTTTCTAAATGTTACCATATTTCCATAACCTCTATAATGGTTATGGTACCCAAATGATAACTTCAAAATTATCATTTCTTTTGCACTTACTAACTGGACTGCCAGTAAAAGCTATTTGCCCTCATTAACTATTTGATTTACCTGAAATATAGTCTCTACTGCAAAAACAAATAGATGCTTTATTCTTTCCTTTTATATGTTAAAATGCATACGCATGAGTTGGTTCTCTAGCAGTCATTGTGAACCTCATCATTTTCCATATAATTACAACGCAAGAATTTATATCTGTTGCGATTTAACCCATCATAGTCCCTTATATTTTCAAAAATATGCTTGCTCCTTTAGAATGATTTTGCCAAGATGGTGCAAAGAGTCCCTGTACCCTCTTCACACCATGTCCCTAATGCTGATGCCCTGACATCACATGGCCCTTTGTCAAACTCAAGAAATCAGCTTTGGTACAGGATCACATTAACTAAACTCCAGATTTTATTTGGATTCCTCCAGTTTTCCCACCATCACGCTTTGTCTGTAGGATCCAATCTAAGAAACCACTTTGCAGGAGTTCCCTGTGGTACAGTGGGTTAAGGATCTGGTGTTGTCGCTGCATCAGCTTGGATCGCTGCTGTGATGTGGCTTCCATCCTTGGCCAGGGAGATTCCACAGGCTGCGGTTGAGGCAAAAAACAAGACATTACATTGCAGTTACCTTTCATCTTTTCTCCTTTCTTTGCCTTATCCAGCCACCTCCTAACATTCAGATGAAACCCCAACGGACTTTAAGAGAGAGAGTGTGTGTGTGTCCAGTTTGATGAGATGTTCTCAACCCCCTTCTTGCTCCAGACCTGGAATGAGCTGTTTTTCTAAGGACTGCAGGTTCTTCGCCATGCGAGATGGCATTTTGAGATCATAATTTGAGTGCCCAGGGTGCGCGTTGCCACTGAATTGTCATTGAGTTTTTTTAGGCCTTTTCAGTGAACAGAGTTGAGAAATACATGCTTTTTAGAAAGGAAAAAAAAAATTATGAGGTTATAGATGTATGGACAGTTCAAATGAGTGAACGATTCCAAGGCCTTAAACCCAATTCCTTGAAACTAATTTTACATTTGTTTATCATTTGCATTGAAAATCTTGGTTCCTAACAGCACAATTCCTGTGCTCCTTATTGTGTGTAATGATTGTGCTGCTTATTACATAAGCAAATGGTATTAGCAGAGAGATAAGTTAGGTCGTGGTGTGGAAACAGCCCCAGACCCCGGGGGCTTGCTGCAGGAAAGGCTTAGGGCGTGTCCCACCGTGTGTGGCTGTGGCTCTGCTCATCCCCGGCTTCACTCAGAGGCCCAGACGGATGCAGCTCCTCCTTCCGGAAGAGGGTTGATTGTGGGAGCGGAGAGAAAACAGACTCAGCAGACTGCAAGCTGGCTTTTAAGCTTCTTGCAGCATCCTTTCCACCCACAGAGTTTTGGGCCACATCAAGGGGTGTGGTCCATCCCAAGTTCAGCTGGATGACCCTGAAGATTAGTAGCCAAGATTTGGTCAGTGGGGCAGCCATGTGACATCCAGCCGCCTCGAGGGAATGTGGAAAACGGTGAATAATCCTTTGAAAATGGACATTATTTAAAAGACTAAGACTAGGAGTTCCCTGGCAGTGCATTGGGTTAAGGATCCAGTGTTGTCGCTGCTGTAGCTCGGGTTCAATCCCTGGCCCTGGAACTTCCGAATGCAGTGGGTGCAGCCAAAAAAGAGAGCAAGGCTATTTAAATGCAGGGCAAGAGTCCCTTTTGCCCACAGGCTGAACATCAGGCTAAAGACTCAACAGTCAAGACCATGAAGTCAAGTTTTTTTTCTCTGTGCCCCCAACTGGATTTACTGTGAAGTTTATTTGTCTCCGTTTATTTTTCGATTTTTAGGGATCACTTTTTAATTTTTTATTCTTTGATTTAAATTTTTATAGAAAATATTTATATAGCTCCAAATTCAAGGAGTTCCATCGTGGCTCAGTGGTTAATGAATCCGACTAGTATCCATGAGGTTGTAGGTTCGATCCCTGGCTTTGCTCAGTGTGTTGGGGATCTGGCGTTGCTGTGAGCTGTGGTGTAGGTCGAAGACGTGGCTCAGATCCTGCATTGCTGTGGCTGTGGTGTAGGCCGGCGGCTACAGCTTTGATTAGACCCCTAGCCTGGGAATCTCCATATACCGTGCGGCCCTAGAAAAAGACAAAAAAAAACCCAAAAAACAAACAAAAACCACGAAATATAAAACCAGGTATATTGAGAAAAACCCACCTTGCCTTCCTGTCCTCCCCTCTCTCTTCTCAACCCCACCTAGAGATAATGATTTTTATTGGATATTAAATTAACTCATTTGTAATTATATGTTCATAATGTATTTGTAACATAATAAAATTATTTATTTAAAATCATTCCTTTGTTTTTGAAAATACCTGTAAATATTTTTTTTTCTTTTTTCTTTTTTGGCCGACCAGAGGCATATGGAATGGCTAGGCCAGGGATCAGATCTGAGCCCCAGCTGCAACCTACGCTGCAGCTGTGGCAATGCCAGATCCTTAACTCACTGTGCCAGGCGGGGGATCAAACCTGCGTCCTAGCGGTCCCAAGATGCTGCTGATCCCGTTTCGCCACAGCGGGAACTCTGAAAATATGTGTAAATATTCACCCATGCTTTAGGCAACGAGGTTTGAACCCCAGCTTTCAGGAGGTGCTGAGGCCCCGACCAGCCGTTACACTTGCAGAGCCAGCGGATTGACTTGCCTCCTTGTGAATCTCCCCGCAGGGCTGGCTCGTGTCCCGGGTGTGTGGCCTTTCTCTGGAAGGGAACCTGTCCGCCTTTCAGCCTGGTTTGGGGACCACCTTGTCACAGCTGCCGTGGCCCTGCTTGTGCATCTGCTTCGGAACAGCTTTGGTTTGAGGGCAGGGGATGAGCGTGGTCTGGAAAGTCATCAGAGATGGAGTTTCTGGAGCCTGCGGCCCCGACGTGCGGCCTGGAGCAGGCCGGTGGGCTCCAGTTCGGGGCAGGGCGCGGGTCCTCGTCCCTCGCGCTCCCAGGGCCTGCCCTCCAGGCTCGGTTTCGAGGCTCCCCCCCCCCCCCCGCCAAGAGAGGGCGCCTTCTCGTTTGCGGGGACGGGGACCGTCCCTCCACCTCTTTGGAAGCTTGAGAGCTTGTCTTGAGAGCTGGGGTTCGCTGAGGCCAACTTAAGTCCATGTGTAAAGGGTTTGGGGTTTGGTGGCACCAGTGTCTAAGAGGGTGGCGGCAGCTCAGACCTCGCCCTGGAAGAAAGTGCTCCTTCCGGAAGCTTGTCGCACAGGGACACACGGACGTCATCTGTTCCTAAGCCTTCGCTCCTCTGAAGGGACGGTCTTGGTGTAGAGGAAGGGCCCTGACAGTCAGACGCGCCGAGAGGCCGTGTGTGTGTGTGTATGTGTGTGTGTGTGTGAGATCTTCCCGCCGGAGCGCACGTGCCTGGCAACCGGCATCTCAGCAAAGGAGCCAGCTTGCTTCTTGGTCTCTGTTAGGCTCTCAGCTGAAGTCAAGGGAATGGTTTATTTTTACTTATTTATTTTCTATGGCAAATGTGCTTTATTTAAGAAATTTTTTTTATCATAGTTGATTTACAATGTTGTCAATTTCTGCTGTACAGCAAAGTGACCCAGTAACACATATACATACATTCTTTTTCTCACATTATTCTCCGTCATGTTCCATCACAAGGGATTAGATATAGTTCCCTGTGCTGTACAGCAGGATCGCATTGCGTATCTACTCCAGATTTTATCGTTTGCACCTACTAACCCCAAACTCCCTGTCCATCCCACTCCCTCCCCTCCTCCTTGGCAACCACACGTCTGTTCCAAGGGAGTGATTTATTTTAACGTCTGAAGAAAGCACTTCCCGGAGAAGCCGGTTGCACTGGAGGCAGCAGTGTTTGCGGGCTTACAGGTGCTCTGAGATAAGAGCCTCATGGCTCTGTTGCAAGATTTACTACGGCTCTTCTCTCTTTTATGGCTGCTGTCCTTAGGAGGCATTTGCAATGAGAGAATTAGCAACTTCGGGCGCTCAACCCTTTTGTATTAAAATGTTACTGGTTGTGGAAATACCATGACACGTTTGGAGGCTCATAAACTCCATTCTAGCAGCAAGGATGGATTTCGGTAGGCGTTTGGACCTGGTTGGTCACTGACGGATGGCCTCTTTTGGGTCCTGACGGCCTCTGGACGGCCTTTGTAGAAGCGGTCTCAGCTCCGCGTCTGCGGGGTTGTGCCCGGCGTATTTGCATGCTTTTAATTCCTTCTCCCATCGGTAAGTTCTGCAAGGCCAGCAGTCGTGTGTGTTTCACCCGGGATCATGGGCCTGGTGGCTACGGCGTCTGGCCATGCGAGAGACTGAAGAACTTTGGTGAATAAGCAAAAACGTTTGCCCAGGGTTCTGCTATCCCGAGGGAGCTCCTGGGGCTGAGCATTTTGTCTGCTGGCCTAAAAAAGCTCCGCGAATGACTGGCCCAGTGACCTAGCCACACAACTCTGCATGACCCGTTGCAGGTAAGCATCAGGGCCAGACTGTAAAAACCAGTCTGTCAGACTCCAAGGAAACTATGTGAAAAAAAAAAAAACGCTGTTTTAATCCTCCCAAAGGCTTATTTTCTCTCTTCTTAATGGAAGCCTTCCTCCCTCCCCGCTTTTTTAGAACAACCTACTAAATGTAGCTATGTAAAAATTGCTTGTTCAGAACTTTACAAGCTACGAAATGTATTATTGCAATCTGTAGTTATATAATAAACAGACGCGGAACTGTGTAACAATTCCCAGTATGAAATAATCATAAAATCCAATATTACTTTTTCCCCAGCATAGCCTATATTTTTTAATAAACTGTCACTTCTTCCTCTCTCTGCAAACACCAGTCTCCTTTGCAGCCTGAATTTTGTGCTTTGTCTCATCCTGAACATAACAAGCAAGAGCTGCCTCTTGTCTTCCCCAGTGAACTGCCCAGGGATTTGCGATGATAAACAAGTTTGCTTTGAAGTCAGCCTGAACTTTTAGGAACTGTCCACATGCTGACTGCTTCTGGGGGGATGTAGTTACAGCTACACAAGCCATGTGGATTCCGGCTGTGGATGACGGCCTTTGAATGCGCCTTTTGAAAGGGACCCCGTCTGTCATTGGCCAGGGCTGTGTTCCACAGTCTGGGACACCCTTGGCTCTGTCCCCCAATAGGTGCAGCGTTGTCACCCGCTGGTCCTCCGCAGCCATGGTGCAGCCCCGGGGACCGGCTTTCCAACTGCTCATCGTCCCTGCACCCATTTAGAAAAATAGGGGCTGAAAGGGGACATTACAGGGCATTTGCCTGAGATCCCAGGTGCAGGAATAGTCTTCTCTTCTGCGGAGGAAGAACTGACTCTAGCCGGGAGACCGCACCCCCTCCCTGCCAGCCCATTTGTCCTCAGACAGAGCAGGTGGTTGTACACAGCCGAGCACGCTGGTTCCAGCAACTGTTTGCCCACCTGGGGGCAGCAGGGCTTCAGGATGGAAACTGGCTCTACCGTTCAGGGTTCAGTGTTAAATCTTCTTTTCTGCCTATGTCCAAATCTTTGCTCTGACTCTAGGGACGGATGTTTTCTAACCAAGAACCCCTCATTGGTGCCAAGTGCAGTTCCTAATGGGGTTGGCAGGCGGTGGGCTGGGTACTGAGGGAGGCGATGGTGAGCTTATTAGTAAGGGGAATAAAGACGGAAGCCTGATGTCTGTCCTCCGGGGAGCCTGTCCTCTGGGGGGGCCTGTGGTTCACCAGGTGGCCTGGCCTGCATGGGAGTCCCCTGCATGTGGGGGGTGGGATTAGGAAGCCAGTGGGTGCCAGGCACCTAAGCCACATTCCCCAGGAGGGACAAGGGAGATGTCTGACACCCCCCCCCCGCCCCCCGCTTACCCCTCTGTCTCTAATTGGCTCAGGACTCAGGGGACAAGTGAGGATTAGTCCCCCCCCCCCCCCCCCCGCCTCCTCCGGTGGAGGACCCAGTTGAGGGCCGTCTCTGAGTGCTCAGTTTTACTGAGGTCAGGGTCACAGTTTCCGTTGGGGGGGTAGGGAAGGAGAGGCTGGGGTACAGGGGCTGCTCCTGGGGATTTGTGGGGAGGGGAACGTGGCTGGGATCCTGCAAGAGGTGTGACCACAGGCACAGAGCAGACCAGACCAAGATGAGTTTCCCCACCCCTGGGAGCCAGAGAAAAGTCACTCTGGAAAGACTGGGCCACGAGAAACTGCAGATTTGCAACGAGAAGACTCAAGCAAACTTCACACGCAGGAAAAAATTAGTGTCCTGTGAGTGGCGGCCAAATGTTTTTCTCTAAATATGTATGATTTCAGACAAAGCTGTCATGCACTTTTTCTTTTTGCCATTTCTTGGGCCGCTCCCACAGCACATGGAGGTTCCCAGGCTAGGGGTTGAATCAGAGCCTTAGCCACCGGCCTACACCAAAGCCACAGCAACACGGGGATCCGAACCGCGTCAGCAACCTACACCACAGCTCATGGCAACGCCAGATCCTCAACCCACTGAGCAAGGCCAGGGACCGAACCCGCAACCTCTTGGTTCCTAGTCAGATTCGTTAACCACTGAGCCACGACGGGAACTCCCGTGATGCACTTTTAACTCGCTGTTGAGAGCAGAATGGAGTTGTCTGGGTTTTGTCTAAATTCGTTTTCTGAACTAAAGCGACTGAAGCTGCCCCCTTGGCACATGGGGCTGGCGGGGGGTGGCTCTCGGTGGGTGCTTTGTTTTCATTTGGAAACTGGAATAGTGTCACAATGGAACAGGGGGCTGTGGTTCTGAAAGATTGGCCACCACCCTGGACCGCTGGGAAGGTGGGGCTGCTGCCGTGTCTTTAGCGCAGGCAGTGTTTTGAGCCCAAGTGTTTGGTAGCACCTGGCTCGGATCTCTCCTGGGGGAGAAGTAAGACCCCCTGTTGCTCCTCCATCCCTATGAGGAGTGATCGCAGGCCAGCGAACCCCGAAACAGCCAGGTGCTGCACCCCGCCAGACCTCCGGCCCCGTCCCCCGCCTGCCTCACCTGGTCCATGACTGCCCATCCTAAGTGCTCGGTGAGCTTTGTCACAGAGACGTGGCTTGTTGATTCATGCTGGATTGTGGGCGATTCAGTAGTCATCAATTCTGGAGTAAAATCCCCAGGGCGCCCGTCCTATCACAGACCCTGAGTGTCTCCCCAGAGGGCCCCCACCCCCCCGTTGCTGGTTACTTGGAGTCATTGAGGACGCACACCCGGCGCTAAAGCAGGACTTTATGCCTGTGCGTCACTCAGCACTAAACCTGGACGTGTCCATCCCTCTGTCACTCGTGTCCCCTACCCCAAGGGGCTTGGAAGTTGCTCCTCGTTTTCCCACTTAGGGCTCGACCCCGTCCTCCTAAGAGTCTGCCTGGGCTCACAGTGGGGCCGTCCCGTCGTTTCTTTATCGAGTCCCTTGGCGGTGGTTTCCAGCGTCCTGCTGTTTCAAAACACCCTGCAGGGGAGGTACCCGTCCAGTGCTCAGCCCCAGGACAGAAATCGCTGGGTCAGACGGAGGACAGCAGCTCCTAAAGCACTGCTCTGCAGAGACCACCGGGCGCAGGGCACACCCTTGCAAATGCACCACGGGAGGCCTGCTGCCCAGGTCTGGCCCGCAAGGAGCAAGGACGGCCGTTCCCAGAGCCTCACTGCAGGACGTCAAGAATTATCTGGGGCTTATGGTGATGTTTTGAAAGAGGGTTTTTAAAGTGATTTGTCTTTAGAAATTCAAATTACTTCACACTGTTGGTGTTTTGTGGTAACATTTCAAATGAAATGACAGCTAAGTCCCATGGCCGATGACTAGCCCATAATACTCATTCAGTAAGTGTTGCTTCTTTTCCCCTTGGAGGACAACTGTTCGGGGCTCTCTTCCAGAAAAAGGGAAAGTTCGATTGCGGGTGTGTCGGGAGGGCTAGGGGTCTTGCCTAGCCAAGCGCCTTATTGGAGGGGGCGTCGTGGCCTCGGCCCAGCTAACTCCCAGCAGCCCTTAGGAGGGGAGGTGTTACCTGCACTGACGGGTGAGCAACGGGGGCCCTGAGAGGTCGGTGCCTCCTCAAGGTCACAGGTCAGTAAGCAGCAGAACCAGGTGAGACCCCGAAGCCTCATTCTAGCGAGTGTCCAGATCAGCTAGAGAGGCAGTGAGCTTTTGTGTGGAGCAAGGGCTCCGTGGCCAAGTGTCTGGAAGCCTCTTCCTGGACACGTATGAAGTTATCCACCTGACTGCTGAGCGATCGGCCAGGCCTGGGGGACGGAGAGATGCGCGCAGGTTTCATCTAAGCCTTGCTTTCATGTCTCTCTTTGAGGGTCCAGCCGTGGGTCTCGGTGTTATTTACAAATTCCTCAAGTTGGGAAATAAAACTTGAAGGCAACTCATGTACATGCCTGATGTATTATTAATAGAGCAGAGAAGAGCCCCCCAAAGCAGTAGGATCTTCGGGAAAGTCATTTTAATGTTGATGTGACCGCACAGATTTTAGAGGAGAGAGAGGGTCATTTTATACCAGGTTCCCCGAGCCTCCAAATGAGGCCGAGAGATTTATAATGAAGCCCAGAGGAAGGCATTCTGACAGGCACAAACCTCTATTTTCCCCATTATTAAGCGGATGTCTTCCTGAAGAATAAACTATTTGGTAAGATATTTTCCTGGCGAGCGTTCCTAGCAGCGCGGGGAATTGTGAGTGACAGCTCCGAGTCATGCCCTTTCTGAAGAGCAGGGTGGGGGCTGCCTGGGGTCACTTTCCATCCGCAGGAGGAGGAAGGCCAGCTGGCCCTCAAGCCCAAGCTGTCCCCGGTGCCAGGGGAGGGCTGTGTGCATCACGGTGCTCGGCTTTCGAGGTGTTCACTTTTGTAAGACAGTTAATGGTCTGCTTGCTTAATGCAGATCCAGTGACCATTTAACAAAGTTATTTAAAAATTGTGAAACATTGTCCCGAAGTGTAGTTGATTTACAGTGTTGGGTTAAGGTCGTCCGTACAGCAGTGCTTCAGTTATCCACACCTATGTTTGCGTTCAATTCATATGCTTTTCCGTTGCAGTCTGTCGCCGGGTGTCAAGTGTCGTCCCTGTGCCGCACAGCAGGACCTCGTTGCTTATCCATCCTATAGCTCATGGTTTGCCTCTGCTAATTCCACGCCCCCAGTCCTTCCCTCCACCCACCCCCTGGCAACCACAAATCTGTTTTCTATGTTTGTGAAGGAGTTTCTGCTTCGTAGGCAGGTTCATTTGCATCCTATTTTAGAGTCCAGATGTAAGTGACATCACATGGTGTTTGTCTTTCTCTTTCTGACGTTCTTCACTTAGGGCGATCATCTCTAGGTCCGTCCACGTTGCTGCAAATGGCGTGATTTCGTTCTTTTTTATGGCTGAGTAGTAGTCCACTTATATATGCATCACATCTTCTCATCCATTCATCTGTTGATGGACATTGAGGCTGCTTCCACGTCGTGGCTACTGTGAATAGTGCTGCGGTGAACACAGGGGTGCATGTAGCTTTTTGAAGTATAGTTTTGTCTGGATATATACCCAGAAGTGGGGTTGCTGGATCCTATGATACCTCGATCTTCAGTTTTTTAGGAACCTCCATACTGTTCTCCATAGTGGCTGCACCAGCTTACATTCCCACCAACAGTAGAGGGGGGTTCCCTTTTCTCCACACCCTCTCCAGCATTTATTCTTTGTGGTTTTTTTGATGATGGCTCTTCTGACCAGGGTGAGGTGGTACCTCATGGTAGTTTTAATTCGCATTCTCTCTAGTAATCAGTGATGTTGAGCATATTTTCATGTGCCTGTTGGTTATCTGTAGATCTTCTTTGGAGAAATGTCTACTTAGGTCTTCTGCCCATTTTTTGGTTGGGGTGTTTTTTTGTTGTTGAGTTGTGTGTGCTGTTCATATATTTTGGAAATTAAGCCCTCGTTGGTGTCTGCAAATACTTTCTCCCATTCTGTGGGTTGTCTTTTGTTTTGTTGGTGGTTTCCTTTGCTGTCCAAAAGCTTAGAAGTTTGATTAGGTCTCATTTGCTTGCTTTTGTTTTTATTTCTATTGCCTTGGGAGACCGACCTCAGAAAACACTGGTACAATTTATGAAGTGACAATTTCATAGAAACCTGGCCTTTCCTTTCACATGTATGCTGAATGTGAGTGTTCTGGGGCCGCCCTGACACACGGCCACACACCGGGGGCTTAAAACAACAGTTATTTATTTTTTCACAGCTTGGAGGCCGGAAGGCCAACACCAAGGTGGGGGCAGGCTGAGCTCCCTCTGGGGTCCGGGGGAGGCTCCTTCCTGCTTCTCCCAGCTCCGGAAGCTCCTGGTGTTTCTCGACTTGTGGCCACACCCCCCAGTCTGCCACTGAGTCACATGGCCTCCTTCCCCGTGTGTCTCTCTGCTCCTCGTAAGGACACCTGTCATTGGATTTAGGGCCAGCATGGCCACATCTCAGCTGACTGCATCTGCAGAGACCCTATTTCCAAGTCAGTCACATTCTGCAGTTCCCCTTGGATGTGAGTTTTGCGGGGACACCATTCCATCTCCTGCACTCAATGCATAAAATATTTAGCTCAGGGATGGATGCGCTAGGAGAAATATTTTATACACAACATTTCTTGAGACTAGGAAGTTTAGTGTCTTGAGTGGGGATACCTATTGCTGAGCTGGGATGATATAATCTAGTGTCCAGCAGAGCTTGCAAGTACCTGGCAAAAGTGAGGCGCTCGGGCGCCTTTGGGGCTGGTGTAAGGTGCAGGGCTTTATACTGATGGCCGTCCCAGGGCCTTGCACACGGGCCCTACCTGACTCTTTCCTCGCCTTAGGTTTCTCACTGTTTTTAGTACGTTTCAAGTATACTTTGAATTCTTTGTGACCGTTGCGTCCCTACGGGGAGCATGTTTTTCTAACAGGTGGGGCCTGGCGGTGAGTCCGCACTGGGTGCGACCCCTGCCTCGAGGGCCTGCTCCTAGCTGCTCCCCGTGCTTGTAGGATGCTCAGATGGATGTGTGTCTCTGTACCAGATTCTAATCCTCAAAAGCCAGAGCTGAGGATTCTTTCTGCTAAGATTTTGTTTGTTTTTATAACCAACTGGGCTTTTCTTCAACCACAGTTTAATAAAACAGAATTATAACGGTGTGAGTAAAATATGAAATTCTACATGCCCTGAGCCTACAAAAACAAAAGCCACTTTCCTGGGGACAAAGTGAGCAAGAACCTGGCTCAGATGTGAAGCTTCCTCGGCAGGGCAGGGAGGAGACAGAAGCCATGGAATTAGGTCAGAGGGGAAAAGGGGCCTGGGTTCCCCATACGTCCCTCCAGCTCTGCTCGGAAGCTCTCTGGGGCCCCCTCCCTTCCCTTCCGGAGGCAGGACAGCCGTGCCTCTCGCCCCCCCACCCCAAATCAGGGGTTGGGCAGTGCTTATTTCATGCTGTCAGACAAAGCTCCTGAAGGGGACAAGGGTTCGGGGAGCTGCCTCCTGGAGTGCGCGAGCCAGAATGTTCCGTGATTGGAATCCCCTGGAATTTTTCAAATGATACATCAGCTGTGTGCAAGTTGAATAAAAGCTACATATCATTTCTCTCAGTTCATATACATGCACAAAACCAGGGAAAGACTCATTCTTAGGAGGGAAAGGGGGACTTGAGGTTCATCTGGAATGTTTCATTTTTCAATGAGAGCAGTAAGTCCTTTCAGAGAAAAAGAAATACAAATCACATCACTCTGATGGGGCTGGAGGAGGCTCGTGGCACAGGTGGTTGTAGGAGTCCCAGGAGGGGACCACAGACCAAGGGGGAAGCCTAGGGGACTTGGGAGACCACTGACAGTTATTAATCACCCAGGAAAGCCATCAGGACGAAGCAGCCTCGCTTATAACCATAAAACCATAAATAAAAGCACGAGACGTGCCTCAGGTCGTTCAGTGAGAGAGGAAATGGGACCTGCCTTCACGTAGGGAAGGACGACCTTCCAAAGCAGGAGGCCCTCCTGTGGAACCGTGACATGAGCCAGCACATCCTAGCATCTGCTACCCCCTTCTGCTGATGTGAATAAGTGCCTCGACAGCCCTCGTTGACCTCATGGGGTCAAATACTCTCTTATGGGACACGGAGGAGGAGCTAGTGATATGAGCCGGACGTCTTCGTGAAGAATGAGGAGGAAGGGGCCGCCTTTTCCCCTCCCCACGCCCCTTAGAGGATAAAACTGTAGCCCACTTAGTCCCAGGGGCAGAGTCTCCTTGCCTGACTGCTAGCATCTCTCACAAGCGTCCTATCCTAAGAAATCTATTTCTTGCCTATCCCTTTGTCTCTCGCTGATTCCTTCTGCGCTGAGACACAAAGAACCTGAACATTAAGTCCAGACACCGGGTGAGTGATTCTAGTTAAAACACCGTGGGTTCAAGTCCCCATCTGGCTTTAGGCTGGGTTCAAGTCCCAGGCTGGGTTTAGGCAGGGTCTGAGTCAGGGGTGTGGTGGGTTTCACCTCCACGAGGCTGGTGAGCAAAACGGCCCTCACCGCCCCAAGCTCTTCTTTCTCTTTGGATTCTTGCCCATCTCTGGGGAAAACTGTTGTCACTCTCGTTAGCTCTTTCTTTTGAAACTTAATTCTGTATGTCTAAGGTGGGCTTACATTTTTGATTGCTCCATTGGGGTATATTATTTATCGACTTTCTGTTGACTTTACTATTTGATAGTTTTTCTTTTTTTTGGTTCGCTCTGGAACTTCTGTTGTTTGAATGTTGGACTTCCTTGATGAATCACTGAATTTCTCTCTCTTTTTTGTCTCTTAGTTTCTCTCTCTGCCCTTTCTTCCACCTTTTCAGAATATGTCCTTAATTTTATCTTTCAAGCCCTTGAAATAATTTTTCTTTCGTTCTGCTCTCATGTGCTTTCATTTCCACGAGCTCCCCATTACCTGGATGTTCCTGATTTACATACATCTGCTCTTCCTCCGTGGGTGCCCCGCCTCCTTCTACCTCCCCGAGGATGCTGATCATGGGTTTGGCCCGGAAGTATCTGCCCGGATCCCTGCGTTGTGCCTGCTCCTTCTGAATTGCCTTTGATTTGTTGGGTTAGTTTATTGCCCAGAGCCTTTTCTCAGTGGCCTAGTGGTCCATGGCTGCTCCCTGGTATTTAAGAGAGAGGCCCTGGGATGCTGGCGGAAGCTTTGTGCAGATGGCACTTTCTGGGGATGGTTGCTGGCACCTGCTTGTCTTACCTGCAAGCTCCTGCCGTCAGAGTCTGGTCTTTCCTCCTGGGCAGGCGTTTTCCTGGAGACGAGCCCTCTCCTGCCTGCTCAGGGGGCGGATGAGGTCACTGGGCTTCCATGACCAAGTGTCACTGCTGGGGTGGCTGTTTAACAACACACTTTGGGTTCCTCCCAAGCTGGAGGTGTTAGCAGGGCTGGTTCTCCTTCTCTCCCAGGACCCCTGGTGCTCCTCCCTCTTCTGAGAAGGCCGCCTGTCCTATCAGAACAGGACGCACCCTCATGAGCTCACTTAACCTGGTCACCCCTTTAAAGGTCCAGTCTCCAGATTTGGTCCCCATTGGGGATTAGAGCTTCCCCATGTGACTTTGGGTGGGAATGTAGTTCAGTCCAGAACATGGGGGGTAAGCTGGCTGTCACTGTCCTGGGAGCCTGGGGTGGGGGCGGGGAGCCTCATGTTGAAATCAGCTTTCCCTTAATTTGCTTGTTTTTGGTGTCTTGTTCCATGCTCATCTTCAGCCGGGCCCCTAATTCTCGAGTCCAGCATCTGCCTTGCTCTTCGTCCCAAAGGCATCTCTTGTTCCCTCTGGGGTCAGGGGTGCCATGTGGACCTGGGCTGGAAGACAGGATGCCTTTCACAACAGCCCTGTCTGCAGGCTCACCCTCAGAGTAGTCCAGGAATTCCTGGAACAAAGGAAACTGATATTCGGTGGGCCACGTCTAATCAGAAGTCGTGTGACTTCCTCCTGTGCCCCGTGGGCTTGCTGATGGCACCCTCCACTCCATGGTGTAATTTCCACAGTGCTGTCGCACTGGTGTGGCTTCATCACGGCGCAGCGTTCGCGGGTGAAACCATCTCATCTTCTCTTGCAGGCATCCTTGACGGTTTGACCCTCAGGACCAGAGCTGAAGTTCAGACAGCGGTCATGGATTTCGTTCATCCGACTTTAGTGAAGAGATTTTGCGGCTCTGCGTGCTCCTGTGGGGTAAGGACTCCTCAGTGATGGGGGAGTAGTATCAGCTTTATTTCTGAATGAAGGGGACCCAGAGAAATTGCACACATTGTGTATTCCCATCTGCTACAGTTTTTCAGACTCGAGTCAAAATATTTTCCCTCTTCCTGTGTCTTTCCAAGTGTTTGTCTTTGTCCAACGGGAGGCGCATCCCCCTCGCCTCAGCCGAGGTTCTGTTCTGCCTAAACGTCAGCGGCCGCTCCGCCTCCCGCGCCTTTCTGTTGTTTCAACCTTGTTTTGACCTTAATACCTCGTGGTATCGGCCGTTAAATAATGACGGGAAGCCGAGGGGGAATCTCCCTAATTACTTCCTTCAACTTTTGTGGGGGCGCGTGCATGAACTGAGCGAAGCCCCTGGGGGGGGACACCTTCGCGGTTTTCGCGCGCTCCGTCCTCGGATGAGCGTAATTAATGCCGGAGTCCATAAAAGCGCCGCGCTGTGGGCCTCGTAAAACTGGGAGGAGGCGTGAAAGCCATGGTTACTGCTGGGGGAGCCCTTTAGCATCGGTCCCCAGCCCCTTCCCTTCCTTTCCAGGGTCATAAGCCAGAGATTTGTGGGCCTCCGTGTGCCCTCCTGTGACACACCTGGGTCTGGCTGGAGGTCAGACCCAGGACGCAGAGGGTGGCTAACTGGACATCGTGGGGGACCAGGCCAGAACTAGATCACAGGTTGGTGATGAACTGAATTGGCCAACACAGGTTGGTGATGAACCGGATTGACGCACAGGTGGAGGACGCGGGGCCCTGGGAAGGGAGGAGGAGCCCTGCGCCAGCACCAAGCAGAGCTAGGGGCCTGGGGACCCCTGGGTGGGGCGGGGGGTGGGGGGGAGACCGGTGCCCTCCTCCCCCTGCCTCAGGAAGCTCTAACTGTCCATCCACCCCCGTGAGGGGTCAGTCCCCCATCAGGGGAGGGGGCTGGGCCAGTGAACTTCTGGGGACGCCGGGAAAGCCATCTCGACCCTGGGAGAGAGACCCGCACCAAGGGTGATTTTAATAGCAAATTCGTGATTGGCTTTAAGTATTATTTATTCGAAGTGATTACTTTTCACGTTGACATGTGGAATGTAAAGTCGTGGACGAGTTAGAGCGCTTCTGGATTTCGAGTTTGTGACCGTCCTGTTGGCCAAAGCAAGGGACAGGGCCAAGAAGCCACCTCGGCGGGGCCTCCGCAGGTGGAGGCAGAGGGAGGAGGTGGAGCCTTTAATGTCATCCGCTGTCAGCCACGCCCCCCCGCATTGGGGGCGGGGCTTTGAGGTCGGGAGGTGGGGGGTGGCTGTGGACAAAGCCCTGTCTTCTCTGGGTCTCAGAGTCCTTGTCTCTTGCCCCGGACTCTAGACGTGTGTCATCAGGAGTTGTGAGGACGGTGTGAAATGATCCGGGTGCTCAGCAAAATGCTGGCAACGTGGCGAAAAGCAGATGCGTGTCGGGTCCTGGCATCTCCTGGGGAATCGCCGTGATCGTTACAGCCACTGCCCTTTTCCTCTGGGGTCACCCCTGAAGGCGTTTTGTCGTCACCGGTCCCCGTGCCCTCTCCCTCCCTGGTCAGGAGAGGGCACAGCGGAACCGGAGCCCAGGAAGCGCTGGACCTGAGGTTTTCAGGCCATCCACACCCCAGCAGTGGCGAGGAAGATGAGCTGGCAGAGCCGTTTTAGTGTTTGTGCAGCTCTGAGAGGACGTGCTGGTGCTTTGTCTTGAAACTGAAATTTAATTTTGCTCTTCACGCTTCCAAGTGGAATGAGTGTGATTCTAATAGCAAATTTGTAATTGGTTTTAACTATTATTTATTAAAAGTGATTGCTTTTCACATTGACATCTGAAATGGAAAGTCGTGGAGGAGTTAGAGACTTCAGCTGCTTTCCTGTTCTTGTGCGGGCAGGTGTCAGTTAAAAGGGGGGGGTGGTTATTCAGTTGGAAGCTGCTCAGAATTTCAATGAACAGAACAAAAACCTGGTGAATAATGGAGGTTTTTTTGAACTTTAATTTAGCATTAAATTATGATGATGAAATACCCCCAATAAAGAGGTTTTTGGGATTCTATTGTCTCTAAAGTCAGAAAAGTAGAATGAATATGCATGAAACTGACGAGTGAGAGTCAGATAAAGCTTTTTAATTTCAAACTGCTAAGTGTTTTCAAAATAACATTTCCGGAGAGTGATTTTATTTTGGTGGTGGTGTTGCTGGTGAGGCAGGAACGCTCCACGTTCTAGAATTGCCTGGGGGCTCCGTTGGCCCCGGACCCTGATGTGTTGCTGAAGCGAAGTTTCTTCCTTCCCCTCCCCCTCCCCAGACCCTCAAGGGCTTCCTCGAGAAAGCCTGAGAGTCCTTCTTGACAACCTTAAATCACCTTTATTCCTGTGACATATGGGCTTTTGATGGTTTCCTAGAGAAACACTTGAAAATATGAGTGCTTTCTCCAAATCCGGCAAATCCGTGGTTTTCCCGTCTTTGCCGCCGAGTGACAAAGCCCCGGTGTGCATGGGCTCGGGCAGTGCCGGGCACGGCTCTGGGATGATCGCTGGAAAAACAGGCATCCTGATGTCAAGGCAGTTGATTTTTAAAAGTGGCAAGTGGAGTTCCCGTCATGGCTCAGTGGTTAACGAATCCCACTAGGAACCATGAGGTTGTAGGTTCGATCCCTGGCCTCGCTCAGGGGGTTGGGGATCCCGCGATGCCATGAGCTGTGGTGCAGGTCGCAGATGTGGCTACAGCTCCGATTCAACCCCTAGCCTGGGAACCTTCATATGCCGCGGGTGCGGCCCTGGAAAAGACGCAAAATAAGTAAATAAATGAATAAATAAAATAAAAGTGGCAAGGGTTGGCTATTTGCAATGCCGTCATTCTGATTGTTTCGGTCCTGGAAGCTCTGTGGCCGACCGGGTTGAACCCCGGGGACCTGTCCTTGCAAAGCTGGGGTACAGCCCATTCGGGAAGGGCTGCTTCCATCCGTTTTCTTCCCCCAGTTTTTTGGGAGACAATTGACATGAACATTGGGTAAGTGTGAGGCGAACAACATCTGGCTTTGATATGCTAACGGACTGCAAAAATGACAGCCACGGGGGCCTTAGCTATGGCCTCCATCATGTCACCTTTTAGCATTTTTTCCTCCCTGGGGTGAGAACATTTACAATCTACTCTCTTAGCCGCCTTCAAGTGCATAATACAGTCTTAACTCGCGCCACCCTGCTGGGCGCTTACTCATCTTATAACTGGAGGTCTGTGCCCTTGGCTGCTCCTCTCCCTTCCTCCCCTGCGCCCCCTCCAGCCCAGGTGGCCACCTGCTTCTATGAGTCTGGCTTTTTTAGCTTTCATGGAGTATTTGTTTTTCTCTGTCTGGCGTAACCCCCGAGTCTCAGTCTGTTCAGCGGAGGAGCGGGGAGAATGGAGCAGCCCCGGTGCTGAGAGCCGGCTGCGGGGGGGAAGAGGAGCCTCTGAGAGAGCTGGGGGGGAGGCCAGGCCAGGCAGAGGAGCGGGGTCACTCCTCTTTCACCTGCACCCACCCTCCTCCTGACCCGCCAGCGCCTAGGAAATGGGGATTCGTGCGTTCCGTCCTCAGGCATCGCTTGATACTCTGCTTCTGTTCCTGAAAACTCTGACAACCCAGTCAAATTTTCAGTTTTTAGCTTTAAACCCACTTTAGATGAAAGCAGAATGTATCGATTTTTGTAATGGTGCACACGCATGAAACCTCATTTTCTGGTAGATTTAGTGAAAGGGTTTGAGCACATGTGATGGTGGTACATGCTTTATAGTTAGTTGAAGCAAATTTAATAGGAGCCGCTGCACGAGCTGACAGAGTACCTCACACCCCCCCCCCCCCGCCCCGCCTCCTGACCCCGGTCCCCGCAGGTGACAGCTCATTGTCCTTCTCCATTCGTATGTTTGTACACTCCCAGGTCCTGAACTCCGGAGCGGTGGAGGGGGGGGACTTTGTTTTGTCTCTTTTTGTATTTGAGCCAAGGGGGCGCTGGTGGAGCAGTGGTGGGCACCCGTGCCGGGACGGGGGTGGGGGGTGCAGTTCTCAGGTGCAGGGTCTCTTGCCACCTAGGAGGATGAACAGTACCCCAGCATCCCCATGCTGTGACAACCGACACACGCCTCCATCCCCCATTTGTAAACCCATCCCAGCCTCCCCCGAAGACGTCGCAGAGAACAAGACCCCTGTACACCAGGCTCCCGACCCTCGTTGGTCCCAGAGCTCCACCTGCTCCTGGGTGCGGCTGGGTTTTTGGTGTGCACAGGAGGGGGGGTGGCTGGCCTGGGCAGAAGGAGCCGTTGCTGAGGGGCCCCCGGCTCTGTGTCCTTTTTGTCTAGCTGATGCCCCAGGTTTGCCTCACGGACCAGAGTGTGTCACCTCGTCGCTGAGAGGGGACAGCTGAGCGAGGCTGCTGGGGGCGGGTGGCTGGAGCCCTCTCTGCATACAGGCGGTGCTCATCAGGTTTTAATGGAGGAAGGACCACAGGGCGCGCGGTGCCGCGTGGTGTCCCTTCAGCCCGGGGCCCGCGCTCTTCCCCGTGCTCCTTCTGATTTGTCCCACAACGGGGCCTGGTCCTCGCTGGTCCTCCAAACGGGAGCACGGCGCACACAGAGCCCAGGGGCCCTTCTTCCCGCTGACACGTCCTGGGACCTGCCTCTCCCTCGGAACCTGCTCTGGAGGATTTACTGGGCGTCTGTGGCTTCTTTAACCAGACCTAAGCTGGGCCGTGGCTCTGGCCGGGCTGCTGTGGGCCTTGGGCCCAGGGAGAGTGGGTGCCCAGGCGTGCCCAGGTCGGGGGTTCTGCCTCCTCGGATGGAGACTGTGCAGGTGCCCCCCACACACCTGGGGGGCTGCCCTGAGCCCCCGCCCCTTCTCTGTGCGCAGCAGCTGCCCGGCACACAGGGTGCGGCCAGTCCTCGGGAGAAGCGAGACCCCGGGAAGCTCCTTGCGTGGCTCTGTGCTTTGCTGTGTATCCTTGTGTTTCTTTTGCAAATTTGCAAAAGCCATGCGTGTCCATTTTCCTATCAATGAGACCCGGTCCCTTTCTGCTGTTTTCTCTCCTCGCTGGTCCTCAGTGATGTTGGGGTGGAGTCAGGGGGCTCCCAAGTCCCTGCAGCTTCCCAGCCTAGGATTGGGGGGCCCTCCAGCACGGATTCCTGCTGACGGGGTCCTGGTGATGGTCGGGCCTCTGGGCTTTCACAGTGCTGGGGAGGCTGCCTGGACGGGGGCGGGGGAAGGGTGGGCGTTTTCTCTCTGCCTCTTCAGACCCAGGGTCCAGGGATAGAAACTGTTTCCTGAGGACGGAGGTGCTGCACCTCCCTGGCCGGGCAGGGCCAGGATGCCCTTGGTGTTGGGCACCCACCCAGGACGAGAGCTGTGACGTCGTTCTGTCCTGGGGATCAGGACACCCCACCCCCGCCCTCTCCCGGAGTCTCAGGCTAGTTTCTGCTTCTCTCTGGACTGCGGGTTTCTCAACAGCACATTGGGAAAATAATAGTACCTGCTGTGTCCTCTGTGTCACTCTCTGTGAGGCGTCACCGAGATACCTACTTGTTTGTTGGGAGAAATTCGTCTGTTATTCTTGACACAGAAAATGCCTCCAGAAAACCGCGTGACCTCCTGCCTCTTTCCCTGAGCCAGGAAGCAGAGTGGCACTGCACCTAGGAGTTGTTCCTGCGTCCTGTGCCTGCCCAGGGGCCCTGTGGGGTCCTTCTCCATCGTGGAGGAGACGGCTGGCCGAGTGTCCTCCGCAGGCCCAGCCTGGGGACCTTGCTGATCCCAGCAGGATGGGGATTCAGTGTCAAGGCGCCTTCTCCTCCAAGGCTACGGCGCCCCGGGCTCTGGGGTTACAACCCATGGGAGCCGAGCACTTTTGTGGGACCAGCAAGGGTGTTCGGTCCCTTCATCCACGCTCCTGGCTTTGCACACCCACTGGAAGGCGGGAACCAAACTTGAAGGTTTCCTGCTGATTCAGAATAGTTGGCCTTACCTTCTTGAAGACTATCGGCAAAGACGGTCTCCCAATATTATCATGGGCCATTACTAAGTCCATTATTATGGACTAAAAATGGATCTGCTTTTAGAAAACCATGCGTATTTATTTGGACGTGTAAATTTGACCCATTCGGTGAAGTACCGTTCCATTGACTAGAATTACACCCCATATGTGGCTCTTTTTAAAGTAGGCTTGGGGGGACCCCATTGAAACTTCACAGGAAACTTGACTTTTCCCCCCAAGAGCTTGTCTTTTGTATTTGGCAAAAAAAAAAAAAAAAGAAGCCTTCTCCACCCTGTAGAGGAAAGAAAAAACCCCCCACCACTTAGAAAACCTCTGGGGAAAGCCCTGAACTCAAGAAATCAGAATTCCAGGAAAAAAAAAGCTCTACACATGGGTCGGCCAGGGCGTGCTGAACGTTTAAATGCAAATGCGGTGGAATCAATAGTTTTTTGAAAATTTGTAATATGGTGAGTGAGTGCGGCCAGTACAGCATAATTCCCCCGGACCCAGGGGAGCAGGGAGCCTTTTCATGAGAACTGACATTGCCGGATGAAAGCAGGCAGCGTGTGAACAAGCCAGGGAGGGATCCTTTCATATTCTTAGAAGAGGCTGCCAGGTTTGCCGGATGCCAGTGGTCTTTCAACCAAGAGGCCCAGAAATATTCTCCCACTAACCACGGAAAGCGGGGCCATTGCTAACCCCCATTTATTCCCCACGCTCTTCCCTCTGGTTTTTTTAAGCCAGAAAGACTGAGGATTTGCTGTGGAAGTATGGCTGCCCTCAGTGTCTCAGATATGGACCTGCTCTTAGACTAAAAGTCATGAAAATGGGAAACTCACCCCATGTTGTTCCCTTCCTTCAAATATCTGCCTCCTCCAGTGTCCACCTGCTCTTGATCACTCTTCAGGGCCCTCAGACGTATTGTCTAAACAATATGTCTAAAGCTTTTTGTCTTTAAGTGTGGGAGGGCTTTCCAATGGGATCTGTGGTTCATACCAGAAGTGGAATAATCCATTTGCTTGGTATTTTCCAAAATTGTGTTGCTGTTGACATGTACTGAGAGTCTGTCTTTATGAACTTAGGTTATTTTTATCCTCTGGCTATTGTCTTAGCGGATTTTTTTTTTTTTTTAGAGAGCAGCTATAATTGCATTCCTTCAAGCTTCCACGTTTCATCTGAAGTCTAGAGTGTTTTCTCTATTTTGAACAATTTCCAAAAATATTCTGGGTTAAAGGGCATAACCACTTTCGAAGCTTGTGGTAAAAGTGCTGAGACACGTCTTAGGTTAGGTTTTTCCCTGGGGCTCTCCCTCCGCAGTAACAGACCTGTCTGTAGAGGGGCTACTCTTGCTTCTCTTTATTCTGTCTGCTCGTAGGAAAGGCCCAGGCTTGTGCCCAGAGCCGCAGCCAGAACCAGAGAGCCCCTGGGCAGAACGCTCGGAAGGATGGTTTTTTTCAGCCCAAGACACAAATTAGATTCCCTAGGTTTCTTCCCATCTCCTCTCCACCTGATGCATATGGAAGTTCCTGGGCTGGGGCTCAAACCCGCACCTCAGCAGTGACCTGAGCTTCTGCAGAGACAATGATCCTTAACGCGTGGTGCCCCAGCGGGAACTCCTCCCAAACGTTCATGATTGGTATAAGCCTATGGAGCCTTGGGAATAGTTAAATCTCTCCTTGGCTTGGGTTTGCATTTTTATCATCTCTACCTCTGCTCATCTAGGCAACTTGCCACAAGTGAAGGTTGTGGGTTTACCATGCAACTAGTTAGAGAAGTAGCCACTTAGAGCTTTAAGGGGGTAGAGAGACAGGCACGCCTTTGAAGGTCTCATATCAGGTGGTCCTTGAATGACCTGGAGACTCTGGAGGAGTCAGGTGGGTTCTCGGAGGTGAGCACAAGCCAGCGGCTCCAAGGCTGACTGGGGAGAAGCTGGCGGCTTGGCGACGTTGTTGACCCACCGCGTCCCGGCTGCCTGGGTCCCTCAAGCTCCTCAGAAGCCTTTGGGGCTCAGTTACGGTCTTTTCCGTCTTCTCTTCTCTCTGGCGGCTTTGTGATGCTCCCCCGGGGAGGTGAAGTCTCCGTTTTCCTCCACACACCGCGGGCAGAGACATGGGGCACAGGAGCCCTGGAGAGAACACCGGTGCCAGCCGGGCAGAGAGCAGTCTGGCCGGGGGACCGGAAGCATCGGCATCACTGGGAACTTGCTGGAAACACCGAATCCCACCCCGGAGCTGTGAACCTGCATGTCAGCAAGACCCCGCGTGATTTCTCGGCACCTTAATTTGCTTTGCACTTGCTCCACCACATCGGGAAGCCATGCGTGTCACCATCCTTCATTGTTCCAGAGAGTAGAAGGCCCACCCTTATGCCCCGTCCACCAGCCTCAGTGAGATGCTCGGCTCGGACAGTTATGAGCACTGCCCCCTGCCCCCCGGGTCCTGCGGGGACCTCTGGGTGTGTGTCCTCTGGACGTTCTGGCAGCTCCTCTGTGGCCTGTCCATCCTGGCTGGGAGGAGACTGACCTGCGGCGCCCAGCCCACTTGGCCACCTGCCTTGTGCACAGGGGCTTCCCGTTCTGCCTCCCCCACCGCGCAGCCTGGGGGCACTGTGCCCTCCCCACTGTGCCCATGCCCTGCTTTCCATCTTTCTGCACCATCCTCTTGGCATGTTGACACCGGCACTGGCCTCTTGGACATGGCGACATCGTCCCTGAGAGTCTGGCCGAAGCGTCCCGGTTCCTCCCTGGGGAAGCTCAGGCCCCCGTCACCACGGCCCTGGGAGAAGAGGAAGTCATCTCATCAAGCGGGCCTCTGCTCTTTCACTGCGGCTTCTCTGAGGCTGGGCCTCGACCCGGAGGTGCAGGCACCCCGTGGGGGCACAGGACCTGTGGCGGGAAGGGTGAGCGTCACGGGGTGGAGAGGCGTGTGGCTCCCGAGTGATGTACCAGGGGCCCTGGACGGGCACAGCCAGTTCTCACTGGATCTTGGACTCCTGGGAACCCGGCTTCTGCTGTGGCCCCTGCTGTGGCAGGGCCCCGTGTGGGATCTCTGGCTGATGGGGCCTGGAGAACTTGGGCTCTCGGGACCTGCGGGCGGGTGAGATCCGCGTGACCTCGGGAGAGCCTCTTCCTTCCCTGGCCTCAGCCTCCCCTTCTGAGAACGAGGACAGCAGTAGGGCCACCTCCCGAGGCTGCTGTGAGGAGCAGGTGCGGGCAAAGCTCCATGCGCTGCACCCCCTGGTCGAGCCAGCTGCAGAGGTGACGAAGACACAAAGGGCCCAGCCCTGGGCTCCAACCACCTGTCGGTGGTGACGTCTCTTGGCACAAGCGGAGCGTGGAGAGCGCTGTCCTTGCGGGGGCGTGATCAGCGGGCCCGGGGAAGGTGCCTCCCTGCTGGCAGGGCGGGCCAGCCAGGGCCGTGGGTGCTGCAAAGACCCCAGCGTTTCTGACCCGGCTCCGTGGGCCCCTTGCTCGGTCTCGCCGGGCCATCCCCAAAGGTGCCCTTCCTGCCCCTGCACTGGCAGTCGTCGGGGTGTGCAGGCCTCCTCCTCCCGCCCTGCGGCCGCGTGCTCGTAAGCCCAGCGGGAGGTGGAAAGGGCGTAAGTCCAAGTGCGTCTAACGTGCCTCCCTCAGCCCTGAGCTCTCAGCCCCTGCGAACGTGCACAGAACCCGCCCGTGGTCGCCGGGCTGAACGGGCCTGTTTGCTGACCAGCTGTGGACTGTGGCGTGGAGTTCGTTGGGTCCTGTCCTCAAAGTGAGAAACGCGAGGGCTCTCTGGGGGCAGCCTGGGGGCAAGTGTGCTGGTTTCCACCCTCGAGATCCAGGGCTGACCGGGGGCTGCGGCTGCTCCCCAGCGTCCCGAGGGAGGATCAGACCCGTATCACCAGCCCTGGGAAAGATCCAGATTCAAAACCTGAAGGTCTCTGCGTTAAGTGGAACCACAGGTCGGGGACTGTCCGTGGCTGGCGTTACTTTCTTCATGGGAGAATGAAAGCCTGGCTCAGATGAAGCATTTTTAGAGATCAGATATGCTGCATTAAGGAAATGCTTTAGAGAATCTGTCTAGTTCTAAATTTCACTTTGATCTCACGAGGAATATTTTCTCTGACAACGCAGACGGGCAGGGTGGCTTTGTCTCCTCCTGTCCTCATCACTGTCACCGTGGAGCCGGCAGGTGGGTGTCCTGTGGGTCTTCCTCTCCAGGCCTGAGACATCAGACGACACCGCTGCCTCCAGGCTGCTGTGATTACGTCGGATCTGAGAGCCCCTGAGACCCACCTAATTTCCTTGATTTACATGCTGACGTGACAAAGACGAAGCTCATCTCGGGGAGAGTCGGAGGCAGAGCTGAGTGGTGAGACGCAATTAGGAGCAATTTTCAGTTTTCACTGAGGATCAGATTTCAGACACTCTTGGGTCCAGGCTGGAATTCCAGGCAGAGCATCTCCAGGGCTGGTTTCCCAGGGCCTCCCCTGTTTTCTGACCTCATTTCCCAGCAGATCACGCATGGGAAGGGCCGTTGTATGATGGCTTTCCCTCTCCCGGCGTGGCCGGGGAACGGGGCTGGGGAAATGTTCCTGGTGGATGGTGTTGAAGGCAAGGACGATGCTTACTGTAGTCGGGTGAACTGTGTCCCCAAAGGTATGTCCAGGTCGTGGCCCTGGGCACCTGTGAATATCACCTTAGTTGGAAGTGGGGTCTTTGCGGATGTAGTTTGGGTCAGGGTCTCAGGATGAGTTGTCTTGGATGAGATGATGGGGAGCGGATCTGCAAGCACAAGCTGCAGAATTTAAGGATGTGTCACTCTCAGGGTCGTGCAAGTGCAGGTTGGCCCTACGTTGAAAGCAGAGCTGAGAGAGGGAACACAAGAGTTCCTGATGACGTTGTCTGAGCTCCTGGATCCCACTGTACCTGAAGCCATCGACCCCTGAAGTATTCAGTGTGTGAGCTCATATGTTTGCTGTTGCTCAAGCCAGTTTGAGTTGGATTTTCTCTCTCTTGCAACCAACAGAGCCTTACTTCCCATGTTACTCCCCTTCGAGGCTGGAAGGGTGCTCTGGGCCCCTCCCTAGGGTCTGCCTGAGGATCTTAACAGGGAAGTCCCTGCTTCAGAGGCACGTCTGCAAGGCTTCCTGTAAGCAGGCCTCCTGCTGGCCTCTGACATCCCCAGAGCCAAGGCCAGTGCTCTCCCGCGAACCAGGCTAACCCCAGGAAAGAGCCGGCAGGTTACAGTCCCTGAGCGTTGCCTTGAGGGGGGCTGTTCCAGTTTCAGAGAAGCCTGAGGAGAGAACGATGACGGGTGCTTGGTGGGGGAATGTGTCTGATGAGCAGGTCTGTGGTTGCAAAATGAGGTTCAGTTTCTGGAGAGCAGAGCAGGCTCCTGGGTGCACCCCTCATGAATATGCGGGGTCTCCAGGCCTGGGTGCCGGGCCCGAAGCGGGTGCCTCCCTCACCTGGCCTGGCCTCCCTGCCTTCCGTGCCGTCAGCCTCCAGCCGCAGGCACCTGCCTGGATCACGCAGGACGGGTGGCCGTGGTGGAGGACGTTTTCCACGGCCCTGCCCCAGGATGGGCTTGCTTCCGGGCTCACAGCCCCGTGTTTAGAATAAAAGGCTGGGCTTTGATCAGCACGCGAGAACAGTCACGAACCATCCCGTGTTGGGGGATTACTGAGAACACCGGAATTCCCCGTGGTAGATCCAGTGGCGGCTCCTAATGAAGATCCTGACCCCCCAAACCTGTGGGGTGTGGCCCCTTCCTTGCAAAGGGGATGGGGCACGTGTGAGCACATTAAGACTCGAGATGGAGAGGTTATCCTGGGTCGTCTGGGTGGGGCCAGGGCAATCGCAAGGGTCCTTATAAGAGGGACGGAGTCTGACGTTGACCAGAGGTCGGGACCAGGAGCCAGGAACAGGGGCGTCCTCTCAAAGCTGGAAAGGCACGGACACGAATTTCCCCGTGAGGCCTCCTGGGTGGGTCGGCCCTGCCGGAGGCTGGGATTTAGGACTTTTGCCTCCGTTTTGCCTCCGGAACGGCACATGTGTGTGGCTTGAAGCCAGGAGTTTGGGCGATTCTGTTATAGTGGCGGCAGGAAGCTCGTACGCTGCCCTCCGCTGGTCAGTAAGGAGCCTGTGGATACGTGATAAACACACCCACGGGTGCTGGGGCCAAAGAGACGCCCTCGGCATCAGGCTGGGCTGCGAGGTGCCTGCGATCCCGGCCACAGGTCTGACCTCCTCAGCTGGGATGACGTGCAGATGGGACTGAGCAGGGCCGGGGGAGGAAGACTCACGGCCAGGCTCTTCCTCCCTCTGCCCCTGGGTTTGAGGCGTCCGCACGGGCAGAGGCAGGGGTCTCTGACGCTCGGTGACGCGTTGCTGTGCAAGACCGTCCGTGGCAACCAAGAGGTTTCTGGGGCAGATTGGCAGCAGGTCGGGGATCCTGGTGTGCGGCTGGGGACGCAGAGGGCGGCCTCCCAGCCCCAGGGGAAATTGCACTTGCCCGCTTTCCTCTCGGCGCAGCCCGCCTGCCCCCACTTAAACAGGTGGGATGTGCTTCTCTGTTGCGTGAGCCCCGCTGAGAACGAGGACTCCTCCGCTGACTCTCTTCCCCGTCCGTACACGTGAGAATCACAGTGAGGAGAGCTGTGCACTCTGCTTATGCAAAACCCTGAGCTTAGTGCTCCCTGAGACTGAAATCTCCAGCGAACACGTGCTTTGCTGGTCCAGCGAGTAGCACGTGGGGAAGATGTGTAGTCACTGACACAGCGTCAGCGAGGGAGCCCCATTCTCATCAGTTGGTTATGGTCAATCTCGGCCTGATGCCCTTTTCCGTGGTCGTTTCTGCTGCCCTAAATCTTTCCTGTGAAAAGCCATAACAGGAGGGCCATCAGCAGCGCTGATGAGAAAACGATCGTGCTTAAAGCAGCACCGATCACTGGGCGGTATCACCGCCACCTCGCCGGGGACTATGCGGCACGCCGGAACGACCCTGGGCAGCAGCCCGGACGAGCCCCCGCCCGGCACATTAGTAAGATGAGCGATCGGGCCGCCGGGCGAGGCTGGCCGGCTCTGACAGCCATCGGCCAGCACGCCGCCCGAGACCCTGGGGTCCCCTCTGTGGGGCGGCCCCTCAGGGGACAGAGGACTCGGGGGATGTGCTGGCCAGGCACCTCTGCGGGGTCTCAGGGAGGGTGTGAGCGCACCCGGGGTCACGACACCACAGGGCGTGGATCTGCTTTCCCAGGTGAGATGCCGAGGTCCGAGCTTCTGAGCTTTTCCTCCCTCACCGACGCTGTGTAGAAATGTCATATCTAGGCATTGGCTCAGATGAGCTTAGGAACTGGTGACATTGCAAAGGTCAGAGGTGACACTGGCCCCTGCATTGGTCAGCTCGGGCTGTCAAAGGGCCACGGATGGCGCAGCTCAAACTACAGAAGGAGATTTCCTCACAGCTCTGGGGGCTGCAGGCCCGAGGTCCAGGTGCCCCGGGCTGGTTCCTCCCGAGGGCTCTCTCCCTGCTGTGTAGACAGCCGCCTTTGCCTGTGTCCTCACGGGTCCCTCCTGTTGCCCGGGTAACCCTGCGTCTCTGTGTCCGCATCGCCTCTTCTTCTAAGGGCACCAACAGGGTCGGGTCAGGACCCAGCCCCTCGGCCTTGTTTTATCTCAATTACCCTTAAAAGGCCCTGTCTCCAAACACAGCCACCCTCCGAGTACAGGAGTCAGGACTTGAGCACACGGGGCTCGGGAGACAGTGCAGCCCTCCTGAGCCACGTGTCGGTGGCTCATTGTGATAATGTTGGAAACACACCAGCTCAAAGCACGTCTAGCGCTGACTCCTCAATTTCACACCTGCAGGGTGGGGTACCAGCCTGTGGGCAGGGGGGTGTGGGTGGATGGAGCCTGGGGGTGGTGCCAGGCTGCAGGTAGGACCAGGCCTGCCCCGCGTGTCTCCTCCTTTGGGATCAGTGGCCACTTGGGTCCTGGTCACTGTAGGAGCCCAGATGGCATAAGCCTGGCTGGGTCACCTCCACCGGTTTCCATTGGCCAAATCCAGTGTCATGCCAAGATTATAGGATCTTATTTCTGATACACAGACACATACAGACACACACGGACACACACACACACAATTATTTTAAAATCTGTGACCTTTTCATTTCTACCACATGCTACTCTTCTTGTTAATCTGTTAATGAAAGTCTTGGCTCATTGTTGAACCTTTGGTCCTGTTTTCTAGTTGGCCTGGTGTATTTTTTGCCCAAACGCTGCCTTTTGACAGCACCGCATCTTAGCCTCAGGGTATTTTCTGTCGAACGGCGCTGACCTGCCTTAGCTGCACCTGCTTCTGCTGGGCATCTGTCGGATGGCTAATGGAACGTGCCTCGGCGTTTGGCTCAGCTGCTGTAATTCTCAGGGTATAGCAGAGAGGTGGCTGTTGAAGCCACGAATCCGGCTGAAGATGCCCACGCCGACACCGACCTTTCAATTGCCGTTCAATTTGACAAAATTCGTCCTGGTGGGTCTTTGACTTTTGTCAGCGTTATGGAATCCACGCTCTGGGGGAGAGGTTGAAGATTTGGGTTGCAGATCTGGGCCACTCAAGCCTTGTTGCCGTCGATAGAAATGAGTCTGTTGTATCTTACAGGAATGCAGCTTTTCTCATCTGTCTTCCTTTAGATTTAGGAATGTGTCTTAGGCTCTGCGGTTGGTCGTGTGTTTCACAAGCCGAGCCTTTGTTCTCCCTGAGAAATCCTGGGAATCCAGATACACGCCGGCTCCTCAGCTGGTGTCACACCTCCTGGCATTTTATGGGCACTCGAGTCGAGAGGTGGTCTCCCTTCACGCGTCCCGGACGCTGGGGTTCAGCGGAAGTCATCTTTTACTTTTTAAACTTACTTTCTCTTCTGGTAAAATATTCATAAAGTTCAACAGCTTAATCATTTTTAAGAGTAGTGGCCCGGCTCGGGGGCATCAGGTTCAGGCTCGCTGTTGTGCGGCCGTCGCCGCCGTCTGTGGGACCTGTCACCTCCCAGAGAGAAGCCCCGCACCCCCCAAACAGGAGCTCCCGGCCCCCTAAGTCGTTCCTTTAGGTGAAGAGGCTAAAAACCGTTTGCCCTCCAGAGGACATCGGCCTGGTTGCTAGAGTGTGAATACACACTTTTTTTGGTCTTTTTAGGGCCGCACCCGCGGCATATGGAGGTTCCCAGGCTAGGGGTCGAATCCGAGCTGTAGCCGCTGGCCTCCACCACAGCCACAGCAGCGCGGGATCCAAGCCTCGTCTGTGACCTACACCACAGCTCACGGCAATGCCGGATCCCTCACCCACTGAGCAAGGCCAGGGATCGAATCCGCATCCTCGTGGATACTAGTCAGGTTCATTACCGCTGAGCCACGACGGGCACTCCTTGAACACACGCTTTTGTTGGCCGCAAACATGATGAAGCTCAATGATCATCCTGAGGTGTGAGGATACTACCCCGGCGTGTCCACGAGGCCAGCGAGGCTGGGAGCAGAGCCACCCGCTTCCCTGTCCCTCTGCCCCATCAGCTGGCACTTCACCTGCCTCCGCCTCACATCCTGGCAAAGCTGAGATGCGGGTAGAATCTTCCCCGAGGTGGAGGGAATCAGGTGGTCTTCCCACATAGCTTGTATACAGAAAGTGCTCAAACATGACCCAGGACATGTGTGCAAGAGGCAGCGCCGTCACACGGAGAAGGGTTTCACCAGGGTGTGTTCCTGGTGGCAGGTCGGGGCCTGGCCTCCTGACCTCTGTCCTCCCCCGAAGGCAGGATTCCAGAGCTCGAGGGCTCCTGACCGTCCCTGTGACCGTGCTGGCACACCCCTCTGGCCCAGGGGACACAGTGTCCACCCTGCTCTCCGTCCAGGGAGCTTTGCTTGCTCTTCCCCCGGCACCTGTGAGGACTGCGAGGCCCTTCCCACAGAGCCAGCTGGCCCAGGCCGTGAGTGGGGTTGGCTCGTCACAGGGACGGGCCGCTGATGGGCGCTCGGCCAGCCGGCTGTGCAGCGCTGCGAGCAAATGCATCTCTAAATGGGGGTCTCGCTTGTAATGAAGTGATGTGACCTTTGCTTCTAGAATTTGCTGCCGTAACCTTTATTATCCGCCGAGGTGGCCGTGCTCTGGGCCGGCCCTGCCTGCTGGGTTGCAGGGGTGGTGTGGGGGATGGGATAAAAGATTTGTTTCCGCCGCCGCGGCAGGCGACGTGCAGGTGCAGCGCTGACCCGAGGCCTTAACACGCGTTCCTTTAACGGCTGTGGGGGCGGGGCAGGGAGGGGGTTAAGGGGGAGCCGACCGGGGAAGACAAACCTGGATTCCAGTGAAGCGGATGAAGACCTTGTCAGGAACACAGCCTTGTGGGCCTCGTTTCCACCCCCGGAAGGGGCGGGGTCTCTGACCTCTCTAAGGACGGATCCCTTTATATCCATCCACGGAATCCACGTTCTGGAATAGCTCTGCCAGCCCCCTCCATCTGCAGGTTATAAGGCCCCCCGCCCCCCGCCCCCCAGTCAGAGACCCCACTGACTTAGGAGTCACAGCCTCTGTCACCGCAGCGGATGGGATTTAGTCAAGGGTGCGTAGGGGTCACACACCCACAGGAAGGGGCTTTCTGTGGCTCTGAAAGGATCGAAGGTGCTGTTACTCAGTGTGTGAGCTGCGGACCCCGGGCAGGAGCCCTGGGTTGGGTGAGACTTGCGGACGTGGCAGATGAGACAGAGGAGCCAGCATCTGCGTGGAACCCACCTAGACTAAAGAATGGCTTGGCAGAGGTGACGTCACCACGATGGTGACATCGGTCGTTCCTGATTTCGAGCCCCTCTCGAGAAGAGCAACTAGCACCTCTGTAGGAGCACGGGAGGACCCCAGAGCAAGGGCGAGGCTGAGGCGCCCCCGCTCCGCGGGGATGGAGACAGACGCAGGAGAAGGTGAGAGACGTGGCCGCACGCTGACCCCCTGCCCCTCCCTGGGCCAGCACAGCACCACACGGAGACCCACCCCCAGCCTTCAGCTCCTCCAGGGGGCACAGAGAGCCCAGGGGGACAATCAGCACCCCAGGAGTATTGTGGGGCCCTTGCGGGAATATCTGCTCTGATCCCACCCCACAGAGCTCACAGGGGAGGCTGACTCTCATCTCTAGAAAAGCACCACAGCCCTTCATGGGGACCCTTCGGGGCTCCTCGGGGTGAAGTCTCCAGAGCAAAGGTGCTGGCCTGAGAGTCAGGAAGGTGGTGCTGCCCTGGCTGTGCCCTGAGACTTTATCGGCCTCAGCATCCTCATCTGGGAAATGGGGGCTCCAGGCCCTCTTCCGCCTTGTGGTCGGCCTGGTAAATTGAAGAGCAGACGACAGCGAGGTACTGCTGCATTGTCATGAGATGGCCCAAATCCAGGACAAGGACAACACCAAATGCTGGCAGGGATGAGAAGCGGCTTTGTTAGTAGCGGAGATGCAAAGTGGGACAGCCACTCTGGGAGACGACAGGTGACTGCCTACCGTGAGATCCTGGGTTAGAACAAAAATAGATTAACTGTTCTAGCACAGAGCTCCTAAGCCCTGGGAATTCCCTAAGTGGCGAGGCCCCTTAGGGTGTCTTCTTCATGTTAATGAGGTGACTCTTGGAAGACGCAGGGCTGCTGCCCGTCCTGCCATCCTGTGCCTTTCAGTCTCAACCCCCGACCTCTGGGGAGGAGGGTCTGGATGTTGAACCAGTGGGCACATGGCCAATGATTTAAGCAGTCCCGCCTGTGGAACGAGGCCCCGTAACCCCTCCCAGGACAGGGTTCAGAGAGCTTCCCAGCCGGTGGACATGGGGACACTTGGGGAGAGGGCGTCAGGAGAGGGCGTGAAGCCCCGCCCCCTCCCCACCCCTCGCCCCTCACCCCTGCCTCTCTTCCTGTGGCCGATCCTGCGTTACAGCCTTTGCAAATAAGCCTGTAGTCATTTAAGGAAATAAAATGTTTGACTTCTCGAGCCGCTTCAGCCAATTAATTGAGCCCTAGAAGGTGGGCAGTACTGGCCAGAGGCACAGGTGACCGTCTGGATTCGTCGTTTTCGGAAGTGGCAGCCGGGCGGGGAGGGAGGGTGGCCTTGTAGGTCTGAGTCCTTAGCCTGTGCGACCCGAGAGTGCCAGAGCCGAGCTGACGTGCAGGCACCCAGCTGGCGTCGTGGAGGGTTCCCCGGATGTGTGGGGAGCGCTCCGCGCCCGCCCCCCCTGTTGGGACTGGGGGTCCCGAGCACTGTCACCTAGGAAGCTAAGCGTACTGTCACTGGAGGAGCCAGCAGCCTCGCTCCTGGGTGTTCAGCCAAAGGACTGAAAACCGATGTCCATGGAGCCCCTGCCCGTGGATGTTTACGCGTCTTCGTTCACTTGCCAGAGCTTGTGAGCCGCCGTTGCGTCCTTGAGCAGGTGAGTGAATATGCATCAGCGGCGGGCCATCCGGGCAACGGAAGGTGACTCAGCAGCGAAAGAAATGGGGTCTCAGGCGATGAAAAGCCACGCGGGGAGTGTGAGCGCGTGTTCCTGAGTGAGGGACGCCCGTCAGAAAAGGCCGTGTGCTGGGTGAGTCCAACCCTACGTTCTGGGAAAGGCACATCCATGGAGTCGGTAAAGCGAGGCGTGGTTGCCGGGGGATCAGGATGGAGGGGAGATGAGGGGTTTTAGGGCAGTGAAGACGCTGTGTGTGACGCTATAACGACGAGGATGTGCCGTCATGCGTTTGTCAAACCCATAGGTTGTCCAGCAGCCGGAGTGGCCCTAAAGTGAACTGCGGCCTTCGGGTGACAGCGACATGTCCGCGTGGGTTCCTCGATCGTAGCAGACGTGTAAATCTGTGGGGGTTTTGATAGTGACTAGAGGAGGGCGTGCGTGCATAGAGCCAGGGAGGTCTCTGGTCTTCCGTGGCATTTCGCTGTGAACCTAACACTGCCCTGAAGAACCAAGTTTATTAGGAAACAAAGTCAGTAGTGTTCTCTGGGCCTCCAGAGAACCAGAACCAGTAGGATGTGTGTGTCTCTACAGAGAGAGAGAGACAGCCTGGCTTTAAGGAGACGTGGAGGTCAGCACGTCTGAAATCTACGGGCTTGGCCAGCAGGCTGGGGCCCCAGGGAAGACAAGATGCTGCAGGGCCAGCCGAGGGCCGTCTGGAGCAGAACTCCCCCCTTCTCAGGCCTCAGTCTTTTTCTCTCGAGGCCCTCGACTGATTGCACGAGGCCCACCACACCAGGGAGGTTGATCTTTTTTATTCCAAGCCACGGATCTAAAGGTTAGTCTCATCCTAGCGGGAGCTGCACAGTGACCTGGATGTGCGTTGACCTGACTCCTGGGGACTACACTCCAGCCCAGCCGACCATCGCACAGTCTCCACATGTGATGTCGTCTGAGCCGTGACGGCGACCCACCCCACGGCTCACGGCAGCACCAGATCCTTCACCCACGGAGCGAGGCCAGGGTTCGAGCCTGATCCTCATGGATGCTGGATTCCCTGTGGGTTCTTAACTGCTGAGCCACAATGGGAACTCCCCAAACTAATTTTTTTCTGATCATGAAGATAATAACACATCCTCATGGACTTAACGGTGAAACTCAGTAAAGAATAGAAAAGTAAAAGGCCACTCTCACACTTGTTTTTCCAAAAGAGCCACGGCTCACACCTCTTTTAAGCAAACAGGTATACACCTGTGCACACACGCTCTCACACACACACACCCATGCACACACACTCATACGCGACACCCACACCCATGCACACACGCTCACACACAACACTCACCCGTGCACACATGCTCCCTCGCACACACCCTCACAGACACACCCCTCTGTGCACTCGCGCGCGCGCGCGCACACACACACACACACACACACACACACACACACACAGTGATGCTGCAGAAACTGTCCTCTTCTTTGTTCCCTCAGCAGCATCACTGACCTGCCTGGGGTGCTGGTAGGTATCGTTCTCATCAATGGCTGCCTTAGTTTCCCCTGAATTAATGTACCGTCATTTATGTAACCAGCCGCGTAATCGTGGGTGTCTAGGTTGTTTCTCTGTGATTTGAATATTTCGAGCAGGTATCTAATGATCTCCTTGGGACAAATTCCTAGGAAAGGAGTGTCTGAGTGCAAAGGGTGGACGTGTTAGGGTTCCTGTCGTTGAGGCGGCTGGGGGGTGTGGCTGCCCCAATTTGTCGTCCTGCTTGCAGCCCACTTTTAAATATTTGCCGGTGTGATGCACGGGGAGGGACAGCCATTGCTCTTCCTGTCCTCGAGTCCTTGAAACATGTCTGTCATTCTGCTCATGATTCTGAACCCGTCTCCTCTGTGCGGTGACTGTCACGAGTAGAACCCAGCAGAGAAGAAAGAATGATACTCGTTTTCAGAGCAAAGGAAGCACGTCCGTCAGGTGCTCACGGTTTTACCTGCAGAAGCACAGGACTGGAACGCACGACGCGGGCACCGGGCAGGGCGGTGTAGTGAGACTCCCACGACGGCGTCTCTACTTGTCAGCGCTGAGCGCGGGAGACCCTCGTGCGAGGGAGATGGGTTGACGACGAGCATGCCGTCGGCGGTCAAGGCTGCGGCCGTGATGCGGGAAGAAGAAATAGGAGGAGCGGCCAGCCGTGGGCAGGGATGACACGATGAGTGGAAGAGACTTAGGGAGGACAGGAGGCCGTGCGTGAGAAGAGCTGCGGGTGTTTAACTTAGAAGGACGTCTCCTTGCTGGCGGTGGCGCTCCCTCTAAGGAGGGGGCGTGACTCGCCCCCGTGTCTGCTGATCCCACAGATGCCAAGCTCCTTTCCAAGCGTGAATCTTGTGTTGGCAAATCTGCCCCCGTCCATCCTCTCCTTCGGCTGAGCCTACGGGTTGACAACCCCCCGCCCCTGCCCGGCTGAGGGGAAGGGCGGGTGGGAGCCCCCGTGGGGCCACATCTGCAGCTCCACGCGGGGGCCTGGGGCTCGCTGGCATCCCCACTCGAGGGGTGCAGAGGAACCCCAACAAACCCCGCCCTCATGCTTTATTTGTATTTTTTCTTTCTACTGAGATATAGCTGATATGCAGTATCGTAGGTTACAGGTGTGTAACACAGTGAGTCACAATTTTAAAGGCTGTATTCCATTTATTGTTATAAGATGTTGGCTCTGTTCCCTGTGTTGTGTCCTTATAGCTTGTTTATTTTACGTAGTCAGTTGTTCCTCTCAACCCCCCGCCATCTCACCCCTCCCCGTTCCCTCTCCCTACGAGGAACCATGGATTTGTTTTCTATGTCTGTTTCTTCTTGTTACATTCACTAGATTTTTATTTTAAAAATTCCTCCTGCAAGCAATATCATAACAGTATTTGTCTTTCTCTGATTTATTTCACTTAGCATAATGCCCTCCACGTTGGTCCATGTTGTTGCACATGGAAAAATTTCATTTTTTATGGCTGAATAATATTCCACCATGTATATGCCACATCTTCTTTAATCCTTCATCTGTTCGTGAACACTTAGGCTGCTCCACATCTTGGCAATTTTAAATAATGCTGCTCTGAAGATTCGAGTGCATGTATCTTTTTGAATTAGTGTTTGTTTGGGTTTTTTATTCTCTCTCTCTCTCTTTTTTTTTTGGATATAGACTCAGGAGTAGAGTTGCTTGGCCATATGGTAGTTGTGGTTTTATTTTTTGAGGAACCTCCGTACTGGTTTTTACAGTGGCTGTACCACTTTGCATTCCCACCAGCATGTGGAGGGCTCCCTTTTCTCCACATCCTGGCCAACATTTGCTATCCGTGGCCTTTTGGATGATGGCCATTCTAGCAGGTGTGAGGTGATCTCTCGTTGTGGTTTTGATTTGCATCTCTGGTGTCGAGTGATGGTGAGCATCTTTTCACGTGCCTGTGGGCCATCTGCACGTCCTTTTTAGGAAAAGAAATGTCTCTTCAGGTCTTCTGCCTCTTTCTTTCTTCTTTCTTTCTTTTTTTCCTTTTTAGGGCTGCACTCGCAGCATATGGAGGTTCCCAGGATAGGGGTTGAATTGGAGCTGTAGCTGCTAGCCACAGCCACAGCCACAGCCACAGCCACAGCCACAGCCGCAGCCACAGCAACCCCTGATTTGAGCCGTGTCTGCGACCTTCACCATAGCTCATGGCAAAGCTGGATCCCTAACCCACTGAGCAAGGTCAGGGATCGAACATGTGTCTTCATGGTGCTGGTCAGATTCATTTCTGCTGAGCCACCATGGGAACTCCCCCTTCTGCCCTTTTCTTAAGCAGGTTATTTGTCTTTTTGATGTTGATACGCGCTGTTTATATATGTTGGATATGACTCCTTATTGGTCACATCTTTTGCAAATATCTTCTCTGTTCGGTAGGGTGTCTGCTTTTATCTCTCATCTCACCCTTCCCTCTGGGCAGGGGCTGCCTCCCCACTGGAGGCTTTGGACACAGGGGTTGCCCTGCAGACATCACCCTTGAGCGTTGCAGAGCCCAGTGGGCTGGATGGAGTCTTCTCTCCCTAGCGGGCGCGAGGCTGAGTGACTGCTTCCAGCCCTGACTCTTGGTGGGGTGGGCGCTGACTTCAAGGCAGGAGCTGCCGACTTTGGTCTGAAATTCCGGGGGGAGCACCCGTGGACAAGCCTGACCCTCAGACGACTCACCCGGGGGGCAGCACACCGAGGGGTCTGTTTCCACCCTGCCTGGGAATGGACAGCATCTCTCAGGTCTAATCTTCTAACCCCCAGAAACTCCCCAGAATTAACCCAGAGCAGGCGCCCCTCGTCCAGGCCTGGCCACCCCCCTCCCACCTTTGGGACGAACTCTCTGCTCCCCACCCCCCATGGCCCCTCAGTCCCTGCAGGGGAACAGAGCCTTCTTGCTGCTGCAGCAGCTTCTGCTCAGACTAGAAGGAGGTCTTTCCAGAGTCACCTGCAGGGTGCATGTTGGGTGGGGTGGCCGGACGTCCCGCTCTGTTGGGACGAGCCTGGCCCTCGGCGGTGATCATCAGATTGCCTTTCACCCTCGCGAGGGCTCCTCTTGGGGGATGACGTGCAGGGCGCCCTGCTGTAGGACATTTATTCTGCGTGACACTCCGCCGTGGGCCTCACCAGCGCGTGGGGGTCCCCGGAGCAGCCCTGGACGTTCTAACCTGCAGCCGGGCCGGTGGGACCTGGCCCTGCCCTCCAGCTGCCGAGGACGGCAGCCCCGCTCCTTTCTGCAGGCCACATGCCTGGAGGGCGGTGGGTGAACAGTCTACACCGCTCACATCCAGGAGAACCAGGGAATTACCATTCAGGTCCAAGCAGTGACCACAACGGCCGTGAAGGGAAGGCCTTAGCCCTGGAAGCAGGTTCCTGGATGGGCGGGTGGGGCTGGAGGAGGGCGGCGTGGTGGCCGTCGGGGGGCAGAGGGAGGCCGGCCGGGACCGCGCTCGGCCCCTGACGCTGGCTTCCTGCCCCCTCCCCAACCTCCCACACCTTCCTCCGGCTCCAGCACTGGCCACTGGTCACCGTCCGCTGCCCTCACCTCGCGGGAACAGCCAGGGCTTTGGGACTGTTCACACGGGCCATGGGTGGGATCGGGGGCAGGTGCCTCCTCTTCTCTGCGCCTCGGTTTTCCGGATCTGTTAAATGGGGGCAGTGCCTTGTGGGCTTGTAACCACTGCTCTGGGCTGAATGGTGTCCTCTCCCCCCACGCCAAGTTCATGCGTTGGGGTCCTGACCCCCAGCACTCCAGACGCTGACCTTACTCAGAGATGGGGTTTTCGTGGAGGTGATGAGGTTAAGATGAGGCTGGGGGGCGGGCCCTGACCCTACAGAACCCATGTCCTTGTACCGAGGGGGAATTTGGCCACAGGAGAGGGTGGTGTGAACGTGAGACACCCCGCTGCTAGCCTGGGAGGGGTCTGGAGCAGAGCTTCCCGCAGCCCCAAAGGGCCAACCGTGCCGACACCTGGTTTCAGGCTCTGGCCTCCAGACTGGGAGACGGGTCTGTCTCACGAGAAACCAGTCCCGTGTTAACCGGGCTGGTGGAACCAAAGTTTCTTGGCACAGGAGGGCTCGGTGCAGCCTGCCGAGTCAGCCCAGTGGTCCTGGAGCTGCAGCAGTGGCTGCAGCCTCGGTCCTTGCAGCTCTGAGGCTGCTGTGACAGCGCTTAGCCCAGGCAAAGCAGTGCCGTGTCCCCCGGGAAGGTGCCGTGCCGCCCTCGTCTTGAATGGTGAATGTCAATAAGTGAAGTCGAAGGAGACCTGAGCTACCAGGATTGCTTTAAACCAGCTGACTGATGTGGATCTGAGTCTTTGACCCCAGTGGGTGTAGTTTTCACCATCACCCCTCGGACGCTCCTGTCTGATGGTCATGGAGTCACTGGTATTCGAGTCAGGGTTCTTGGAGGGTGTTCTCTGTTCTTCCCAAAACTAGGTCCTGCTCCCTCCTCTGCAGAGGCCCCCCCCCCACCCCTGTCATCCCTGGGTTCCTTCAACTCGCCATTGCTGTTCCTGTGGGCACCTCACTGTTCCCTCCCCCGGCACCCCCAGCCCTCATCTCCTCAGGTCTCTTTCAGGCTTGGTTCGAAGGTCTCCTCTTCCATGCTGCCCCCCCAGATCACCACACCCAGGCTTTCCGAGGCTCTGACAGGCCTTGAGGATGGACCCGCCTCTATTCGTCCTGTCCAGGCTTTTCCCAGCAGAGTTTAGTACATATGTGTGTGATTCATTTCTAGTTTCTTCATCGGTGGTTGTATTAAGACCATGCAACGTATGTGGCTTATACTTTTTTTTTTTTTGGCTTTTTTAGGGCCGCCCCCATGGCATATGGAGGTTCCCAGGTGAGGGGTTGAATCAGAGCTGCAGCTGCCGGCCTACACCACAGCCACAGCAACGCAGGATCTGAGTGGCATCTGCGACTTTCACCACAGCTCACGGCAACCCTGGATCCTTAACCCACTGAGTGAGGCCAGGGATCGAATCTGCGTCCTCATGGATACTAGTTGGGTTTGAGCTGCCGAGCCACCACGGAAACTCCCCAGCTTACAGTTTTAATTCGTGCCAGAGACATGCTCCCTGCAGGTCTTGCTGGGAGACCCGGGTGGGCACGTTGGGTGGGCTCGTCCTGGCACTCGCTCGTCCTGGCACTCGCTGTGTTGTCATTACTCCCAGCCTCGGAATAGCCTGGGATGGGCGGGAACTGTGGCTGCTCTCCGTGCTGGGGGCAGGCAGGTTGGCGCTGCCATTGTCTTCTCTCAGTGTTGTCTCCTAGGCATTGTCACAAGTTCATCAATTCTTACCCAATGCCATCTTTATCTTACCTCACAGATGTACCATGATCAATGCCAGCATTTCCTTAAACTCATGGGTATTGACTTTGTTTGAAGTGTACAAAGACACGGTGGTTGTCCTGGTGCGTCCGAGTGTCCCTCTGCAGCCCTGGCTCCTCGGGAGAAAGTCACGGAGGGACAATGAGCGGGCTGGCTCCAAGGCCGTCAGCCCTCATGGCACAGTTGTCCTCTGGAAGCTCGGAGCATCCACACGGCTTCTGGCGGTGAGGCTGGTGCCCAGCCCATCAACCCGGCCGCCGCAGCGCCGGTGTTTTAACGCCACGAGCATCACCACTCGGGAGCGCGAGGGCGCAGGCAGCCGATGGCTTTGCTCCCTCTATCAGCTCTGTAGCCATCTTGGCCCAGCGCAGTCACGGTCTAATAAGGGTCAAGAAGCAAAGCCAGCAGCTGGCTCGGGCCTCTCACCACGGAGCCCAGGGCAAGGCCCCTCCTCAGTACATCCCCATATGAGGTCCTGCAGCTGTGGCACAGGCCATAGGGGGCCAACGAGGCACCTGTTTTCTAGATGGACAAATTAAGCAGGCAGCCCCTGCCTCCCAGATGGGCAGCCCTCATATGGGTGCTGTCTCCAGCTGGGCTGCCCCCCTTGGCCTGTGTGCAACCCCTGACTTTGTGTCCGGCTTGACTGGGCAGGGATCTGGCGGGTCCCAGATCAGCCTCCACCCACAGCCTTCCAACAGCGCTGGATGCCCATGCTGGACAGAGAGCCCCAGCGCCCGCCCTTGATATATGGGGGTGCAGCTGGAGTGTGCCTGTGGGCGTGCAAGTGTGAGTGTGAATGGGTGTGTGTGTTGCAGTCTTTGTGTTCATGATGCAGCTGACAGTGGCCTCACTCATTTCTTTTTTTTTTTGTCTTGTTGTTGTTGTTGTTGCTATTTCTTGGGCCGCTCCCGCGGCATGTGGAGGTTCCCAGGCTAGGGGTCCAATCGGAGCTGTAGCCACCGGCCTACGCCAGAGCCACAGCAACTCGGGATCCGAGCCGCGTCTGCAACCTACACCACAGCTCACGGCAACGCCGGATCGTTAACCCACTGAGCAAGGGCAGGGACCGAACCCGCAACCTCGTGGTTCCTAGTCGGATGCGTTAACCACTGTGCCACGACGGGAACCCCCCTCACTCATTTCTTGATCCGGGTGGCGATGTAGACCCTGCCACCCTCCCCTCCCCCGCAGTGGGACGGAGCCGGATGAGTTTGGAAGCTCTGTGATGCCTGGAGGCCCAGGTGTATCTGAGTTTTGACCCCACGAAGAAACCCACTCACAGCTCTGGGCGAAGAGAAACCCCAAGACCTGAGGGGACTCCGTGTCCAGTGGGAGCAGGTGCTCGAGGCCCCGAGTAGCCCAGGCTCAGGGGGACTGACAGTCCGGGACCGGCCAGAGGAGGGCATCCCGGATCCCAGGGCTGGACCCAGGTCAAGGGTCTGGCCTTTGGCCTGTGTGGAGCCTGCACCGTGCCCGGTCTGGCTGGCCGCAACCCTGCGGCCCCTGGGCCCCCTGGAGGTGCTGATGGGAAGCAGGCTCAGTGCAGTGTGGGCCTTGTGGGGACGGGTGGGGAGCCTTGGCGTGGGGCTGGGGTGTCTCAGAGAAGGAAAGCTTCCCCAGGGGGGTCAGTTATTCTAAGAAAGGTTTGGGATCTCCTGCCCTGAGGGCCTCAGTCGGGCGGTGGGGGGCTGCCAGCTGCCTTGGGGGCTCTGCCTGTGTTGGGGGAGGGGAGTGCACTGGCTATTTCCATCCCTGCAGCCCAGGGTGACGACCCGGTCCCTGCCGGGCACGCGCCCCTCGTGCTTTCCCGGCGCGGGCCTGGAGCACTGGCTGGTCGTGCTGGCTTTGCCAGAAGTCCCCTTGGATTTCGGTGATGGATTCAAACGTGTGTTTTGTTGTTGCCGTGGAAAGTGTTGGCGCCTTGAATCCCCTCCTCTCTGCTGACCAGACTGTTTTAATTATGCTGGCAAAGTCCGAGGAAAGTCTCCTCAGTGGGGGCTGGTTTCGCATTTTTGTCAGCATCGGCGGGGGGAGGCCTGTCCCTGCGTCTTGCATGGGACTGCGTGTTGGGGGCCCAGCTCACATCTGCGCGCCCGAGTCTCCAGACCGAGAGGTGCATCCACAGCAGAGGCTGGAGCGGAGACGGGGTTCAGCAAACCCACTGGGACTTACCCGCCCCAGCACCTCCTTCCTTAAGATATAGGATGTGCTGGGACAAACGTGAAATGAGGTGGGACAGTGGATTAGCAGGCGCTGAGCAGACTGTCCCAGGTGGAGTGGGATGTGGGGTGGGGGTGGGGGTCCTCCCGCATGAGCAGACCTGTGTCACCTACATGCAGGCAGCTGGAGCTGCCGGAGACCCACAGAGGCTGTGCCCTAGGAACGTTCTGGAAGAGTGGGGAGCGGGCTCCGGCGGGTAAAGTCCGGGAGGGAGCCGTGAGCCTCCATCCTCTGCTGCCCTGTGTGGAGCAGTGCCATCCTGTTTGTAGGCATCACCAGCATAGTTTCCTAGACCTTCTAGAAACCAAGTGGCTGGTGGTGGAGCACGCTGCTCGGAAACAATGCCGTGTGCTCCGTTTGCGGCAGCTCCGGCACGGCCCTCTCCAGAGGCGGAGTTCATTTTTCAAACGGTCTGCGTTTGAACCCTGGACTGGCTTCCCCGGGCTCCCGGAACAAGTTGCCACAGACTGGGTTTCTTACCGCACTAGGATTTTATCCTCCCCCGCTCTGGAGGCCAGAAGTCTGATGTCACCGTGTTTGCCGTGTTGGTTCCTTCCAGAGAGAGTCCGTCCCACGCTCACGGCTCGGCTCATCACTGGCTCCTCGAGGCCCTGCGGCCCTCAAGGAACCTTGGCTGTGGACGCACCGCTCCCGTCTCTGCCTCCCTCTGTGCATGGCCTTCTCCCCGTTGGGCCCAAACTCCCTCTCCTTTCTCTTATAAGGACACGGGTCACTGTGCTTAGGGCCACCTACGTCCAGGATGACCTCATCCCGAGGTCCTTAATCACACCTGCGGAGACCCTCTTTCCAAGTCACCCTCACAGGTGTGGGCTTAGAAATGGATGCGTGTATCTTTTGGGATCCGCCACGCAGCCCAGTATAGACCCTTTATTTCTGCATATTCTCTTGACTTGCTCTGTTTCCAAAATGAGAGGCTGAACCCTACCAGGATGAGGGTGGGTGGTGGAGGCTCTGCCCTCAGCCTCGCATGTTCCCGGGAGGGACTCAGGTAGGCTGGCTGCCGGCTTTGTCTGCCTTTGGGGCCACTCCTGGGTCGCTGGCTGGGTGGATGGATGACTTGGGTGGCTCCTCCAGCTGGTGGCTGAGGAAGCCCTGGCCTCCTTGCCCGTGGCCCGGAGCCCTGCTGGCGGGGGGGCTGCGGTCCAGGCTGTTTTCTGAAGTTCAGGCTGAACAGCTTCATCCTCAGGGAGTTTTCTGAAGCCAGGAAGGGGGACAAATACAGGACAACCCCACAGAGCCCTTCCCCCGCTGCATTTCTAAGTGTAACATTAGAAAAAGCAAGGACGTTAAGCTAACCTGCACTGGGAGGGGAGCAGTGACGTTCCTCTCTGTGCCTCCAGGGTTGGAAATGATGGATTAGCTCTGCATCGAAGCTGAGGGAGCACACGCAGCCCCAGCCTGCCGACCGAAGGACTTACTCTCCCACATGCGGAGAGAGTGCTCCTACCAGCAGCAAGGGCCGCTGGCTTTGTGATCCTTGGCAGTGGGGTCCCTGGGAACCAGCCCAGACGCAGTGGGGGAGCTGGTGTCTTCCCGCTGCGTGTCTCCGGGACACAGTGAGAACCTCTGAGCCACAGGCCTCCAGTTCAGAGTGCACCCTTGTCCAGCAGCACAGCAGGAGCTCAGGATGAGGCCCAGTGCAGCCGGTTGCCGGCAGTGTCTCTCCAGACCGGTCCAGGGTGCTGGGGGCTGCGAGGATGGATCTGGCGTGAGTATCTTGGCTGTTTGGGGACAGATACACGATCGTCGCAAGCCTCTGTAATGATGGGGTCAGCTGTGGCGTTTCAGCATCTGTGGGCTTTGTGGTCGGAGGTCGTGTCCCCACAGGGTTCGCTGTCCTGCCCGAGCTCCGCACCCCTTCTGGCCACGGGAGCGAAATGCTAGTGGATGAGAAAGCTGGATGAAATGAGGAGGTGCCTTCCAAGGAGGCAGACCTGTGCATCTTCCGCCCAGGCTCAGCATCTCCCGCCTCTGTGTGGGGCCGGCCGAAGGCATGAGACTGCGGCCGAGGCTTTCCTCGGCTTCTTCCTGCCCGTGAGGCCAAAGCCGGGGAGGCAGGGGTGAGGCTGAGGGGAGTCAGGAGCTGGGGGTGCAGCGTTCCGCTGGATGGAGAAGCCCAGACCGCACCTGCCAGGCTGGCGCCGTGCTGCCCAGTGACTGTGGGGCGTGGGTCTTCCGAGGACAGACCTCCCGCTCTGCTGATGACGGGGCCGTCGCCGCTCAGGGGCCTCCTCCAGAAAGACAGGCCTTCCCCGTCCTCTCCGCCCTCGGCTGTTGAAAACCTTCAGTGGGGAGGTCAGTGCATGAGACGGCGCAGCTGAAAGGGCTCGGGAGGGTGACAGTCGGGCGCAGGGTCACCGACCCCCGCTCCCCGCTCCCAGCCAGGCCGTCTGGCGGCCCGTGGAGCATCGTCCTGGTCTTTGCGCGGATCGTGGCTTTCTCAAGACAAAACCTCCTTCTGTGTCTTGTCACGAAACGTGAGAGCAGCCGAGCATCCTCCCGCCGTGGGACTCAGCCTCGCTCTCGCCCTCTTCCCGCCTCCCCGCCTGCCCGAGCCTGTCCTTCGTCTAAGGCTGAGGTCTGCCCCGGGCAGAGGAAGCGTCAGGTTATCGAGTCTTTGGTTATTACTTCGAGTGTTATTTTATAATTGTTTGCCGCTTAAAATAGAAATGTAGCTAATATTTCCCCATGAGGGCCAAGACGGAGCCCTCCCTGGTCTCCGTGTCCATGATGCAACCACCCCCCCCCCCACCCCCGGCTGAGCAGGCAGCAGAGACCTTGGCCGTGGTTTCCTCCTGCAGCCCCGGGCTCGGCAGGCCTCGCGCCGCGGGAACGGACTGCTGGCTTCACCTCGGTCTGAGGAAGTCCACGCCATCAAAAAGCGGGCTGGAGAAAGAGTCCTAAGAACGTGGGGGCGGGAGGCATTACTAATGACACAAACGCAAGCTGGCCCCGAGGAAATGGACCCAACTTCTGTGTCCTGTAAAGATGGTCACCAGCTGTCACCTAGTGAAACAACCAGGAACGTCAAAGAGGATCTAACTGGGTTTGACACAGAGACACTGGGCAGGAAGATCCAAAATTATCCAGAAGGCTAATGGATTGACGCTCCCTGTGATTTTTGAAAATTTGGTGGAATTGAGAAATGGCTCCCATCGAATAACAGGCACCCGTTTTAATGGTTAGTCGATGTGTTTTGACTGAACTTTACCTGCTGTGAGAGGCACCAGGATAAGGACACAGAAGGCTTCCATCACCCTGGAGAGTTCCCCTGCTTTCAGCCCCAGGCATACGCTGCTCATCTGCTTCCTGTTCCTATGGTTGAATTTCATGCTCATGGAGTCACACAGTTTGTCCTCTGCAGTGTTTGGCTGCTTGGGTTCAGCATAAAAATTTTGATGTTCGTTCGTGTTGTGTGTGTAAGTAGATTAATTCTTTTTTATTGCTAAGTTGTGTTCTGGCGTTTGGCTTTACTGCAGTTGTTCAGCCAATCTGTTGATGCTGTTCGGGCTGTATCCGTGTTAAAGAAAAAGTCTCTGTTGTTTGTTTTTTTTTTTAACTGAAACATTTGACTCTTCACTCCTGACACTAGATGTGTGTGTTTTTCCCATACCACACAATTCTCAGACACCAGCCAGCTGTCCTGCAGTAACTCAGTTCCCACACTGTCTGCCTGGAGATGGGATCAGATCCCGTAGGGCACGGGCTCAGGACTGCTCTCACTTCAGCCCTCCTCACTCGACAGTCTAGTGTGTCCTCACTCAACAGTCTAGTGTGTCACCTGTGCTTCTGACAACGATGGGCAATGGATGAGAGGTTCCACCGAGCCCCACCTTGGGTTCCATAATTGGTGCCAGACTCGTAGAACTCTGGAAGGCTGTTCACTTGCTGGGTTACTGGCTTGTCATAAAAGGATGTGACTTGGGAACAGGCAGGTGGAGGCGATGAGAATTCCAGGTATGGGGGCATCCCCGCCCCCTCCAGGTGCAGCATCTCCAGTACCTCTACGGCTTCCCCAACCTGGAAGCTCTCTGAACCAGTCCCTGTGGGTTTTTATGGAGGCTTAATTGTGATTAATTCAACTCCTGATTAATTCAATTAATTGCGATTGGTGATTAATTCAACTCCAGTCCCTCTCCCCTCCCACAAAATAGGGAAGGGGTGGGGTTGAACGTTCCAACCCTCTAATCACCTGGTTGGTTCTCCTGGCAGCCACCCCTCATCCTGAGGCCATGCAGGAGCCCCCAGCCCCCAGTTATCTCATAACATATAAAAAGCTTATCACTCTGGAGAAGGCTTTTCAGATGCTATGTGTCTCACTAAAACTAAAGTTTTATTTCTGATAATATTTAGTTTTCATGTCTTTTACTTTCTGGTTCATGCTTTTTGGGTCCTGTCTTAGAAAACGTTGCCTATTCCAAAGTCTCAAAAGACTGTCTCCTAGGCGTTTCATAATTCTGGCTTTTACATTTAGGACTATAATCTTTATTTCTTTCATTTTTTTGAGGTTCATGGTTTATTAAAACCTAAAGATCTCCAAGGCAGAGTCACGGAAATTCTGGGATATTTTGCATATTGGCATTAAATAAAGTGATGCTTTAACGTGGAGAAGAGTAATTAGGTTCTTCTGTTTTAACATAATTACGGGATTTAGAAAAAAGAAAAAAATTAAGTAAAAATTTGCTCCAGGCAGTGTAGATCGGGGAGCAGTACAAATGATTGTCTTCGACCAGTACCGTTACTGGGGCTCTGACAGTGTCTATAACCCGGGGTATTGTCTAAACTCCACTATAGGCAACAATACAATAGTAACCATAGCTTACCCCTGCCCCCATTTTTTTTTTGTCTTTTTACCATTTCTTGGGCCGCTCCCTCGGCATATGGAGGTTCCCAGGCTAGGGGTCGAATCGGAGCTGTAGCCACCAGCCTACACCAGAGCCACAGCAACGTGGGATCTGAGCCGCGTCTGTGACCTACACCACAGCTCACGGCAACGCTGGATCGTTAACCCACTGAGCAAGGGCAGGGATCAAACCCGCAACCTTCTGGTTCCTAGTCGGATTCGTTAACCACTGTGCCACGACGGAAACTCCAATTTTTTTACATTTTTTTGTCCGTTTTTTATTTTTTAAATGTTTATTATTATTATTATTATTATTATTATTTGTCTTTTTGCCATTTCTTGAGCCGCTCCCTCACCATATGGAGATTCCCAGGCTAGGGGTCCAATTGGAGCTGTAAGCTGCTGGCTTACACCGCAGCTCACGGCAACGCTGGATCCTTAACCCACTGAGCAAGGGCAGGGATCGAACCCGCAACCTCATGGTTCCTAGTCGGATTCGTTAACCACTGCGCCACGATGGGAACTCCACTCCTGCCCCCGTTTTTGAAAGGCAGAGCCTTCTTTTTATTTTATGGTTTTGCTTCCCCAGATCTGGTATGATTGTAGGCGAAGACGAGTTTGTTTTTGTGTGTTTACTTCCTTTACGTGGCGGTAGTTGTAGATTCACATGCAATTATAGGAAATAATGCAGAGGTCCGAGCGGTCGCTGGTACCCTTTGCCAACGGCGACATCATTTACGGCCACAGAGCAGTATCATCACCAGGATGTCGTTACCGATACAGTCAAATGCAGAACATTCCACCACCAGGAGGACCCCACATGGTACCGTTTTTGTAGCCACATGCGTCTCCTCCTGCCCCCATCCCTGCTTAACCCCTGGCCACCACTAATCTGTTCTCCACTTCTATGATTTGGTCATTTGAAGGCCGTGGTATCAACAGAACCATACATTGTGAAACTGTTTGGGATTGGCTGCTGTCATGGAACGTAATTCTCAGGGGATTCACGCAGGCTGTTCCTTTGTACGGCTAAGTAGTATTCCATAGCCTGGATGGATCATGGGTTTTTTTTAAACCATTCATCCGTTGACGGACAATCTGAGTTGTCTCCAATTTTCTGTTATGGATAAAGATGCTGTAAATATTCACACATAGGTTTTGAGTCGGAGCATGCATCCCCATGTCTTTGGGATAGTAGCCAGGAGCTCAACTGCTAGGTCATCGGTTGGTGGTCATGGGCATTTCGTTTTCACGGCAAGTGCCAAAATGTCTGCCATTTTACGGTCACCTCCTTTCTCTGAACTCCAGCCAGCCTTTGGTGGTGTGGCTCCTTTTAGTTTCAGCCCTTCCAGGAGGTGTGGAGAGATGTCAAATTGGGGCTTTCACTGGCCTTCCTCTAGCGGCTAATGATATGAAACATCTTTTCATGTGCTTGTTTGCCATCTGTTTCTCCTCTTTGGTGAAATGTATCTTCATGTCTTTTTCTCATTACTAATTAGATTGTTTTTTATTGTCAAGTTTGACAATTCTTTATATATTTTAGATATAGCAGTCCTTTATCAAATATGTGGTTTACAAATATTTTCTCCTGTTTTCAGCTTGCCATTTCATCCTGTTAAACATCTTTTGCAGAGTAGCCGTTTAAATTTTGAAGTCCAATTTATCAGTTTTTCTTTTTATGATTGTGGTTTTTTTTTTGTATCAAGTCTGAGAACTCTTTGCCTCATCCTAGATCATGAAAATTTTTCTATCTTTTATTTTCTAAAAATTTTTATAGTTTTTTAGTGTATCTTTACATCTGTGACTTAATGCAGTTATTTTTTGTATAAGGGGCAAGGCATAGGTCAAAGTCCTTGTCTTTTTTTATTTTTCTGTCTATGGCTGTCCACTTGGTGCTCCAGCACCTTTTGTGGAGAAGGCTATCTTTCCTTCATGGAATTGTGTCTGCACATTTGTCAAAAATCAGTTTGGCATGTTTGTGTGGGTTGATTTCTGGGCTCTTTGTTCTGTTCCACTGCCTGTGTGTCTTTCGGCCACTACTGCACAATCTTGACTACGGTATCTGTGCAGCAAATCTTAAGATCAGGTATCTTATCCTTCCCACCGTAGCCTAATTTTTCCCAAAACAGTTTTAGTTATTTTAGTTCTTTTGCCTTTTTCCATATAAATTTGAGAGTCATCTTGTCTCTATTTATAAAACCTCTTTCTGGGATTTTGATGGAAGTTACATTAAGCCTGTGTATCAGTTTGAGAAGAACTGACATTGTTACTATGTTGAGGCTTCCATTCCATGAAGATGGTATTTATCTACATGGATTTAAAGCTTGTCTGATTTACAGTGTTGTGTATTTTCATCATGCAAGTCCTGTACATGTCTTGTTAGATTTACATCTAATTTTTTGAGGAATTATAAATGATTTGTAGTTTTAATTTTGATTTCCACATATTTATTGCTAGATATAGAAATAAATTGCATTCGGAATGTTTATCTTACATACTGTACCCTTGCTGAACCCACTTATTCTAAGATTTTTTTTTAATATTCCTTGGGAATTTCTATATAGACAATCATGTCACCTGCAAATGGGCATAGTTTCATTTCTTTATTTTTCTTTTCAATCTGTAGGCATCTTATTTCCTTTTCTTATCACACTGGCTAAAATTTCTAGCCCTGTGGGTTTTTTTTTGGTTGTCTGTTTGTCTTGGCTACACACTGCTTGTGGAAGTTCCTGGGGCTAGGGATCAAACCTGTGCCATAGCAGTGACTCACACCACAGCAGTGACAACACCAAATCCTTAACCCACTAAGCCGCCAGGGAAGTCCTCCGACTCTATGTTGAATAAGAATGGTGAGAACAGATATCTTTCTCTGGTCCCCATCTTGGTGGGAAAGTGGTCAGATTTTTCATTACTTGGTATAATGTTAACTGTAAGCTTTTTGTAAATACTCTATCAATGTAAGGGAAATCTCCTCTATTCCTATTTACTTGAGAGTTTTTCTTAAAACCATAAATGTGTGTTGAATTTTACCAAATTCTTTTTATGTCTTGACTTCATGAGAATTTTCTTCTTTAGCCTGTTAACATGGTGAATTACACTGATGGATTTTCAAATATTGAACCAGCCCTGTATCCCTCAAAGAAACCCCTTGTGTTTGGTCATGGCGAATAATTTTTTTATATGTAGCTGAATTCTGTTTGGTGATCATTTTAAGGAGTTTTGCATTTATATTCATGAGGGATGGTTGTTTGTATTTATATTTATGAGGGATGGCCATCTGTAGATTTCTTTTCTTCTGCACTCATTGGCACTTCCAGGTGCTGGCCTTGCCAGCTTTACATCTGCAATGTATGAGGCCAAAAAGAAACCCAGAGAACTCACCCCCACATCATTCCTTGGGGCCCAAGATACCTCACGGGTCTGAATTCTTTTTTCCACCTTTCCGAGTCTTCTTGTATTGGTGTTATACATAATGGCTAAGGTTTTCACTCCGGGTTTTCTTCGACTCAGGAGGAGGAACAGGGGAAACTATATCACTCTCATTCTTCCGGAAGTTTAGGTCCTTCATGAGCTGTTTTTTAGGCAATATCTATGTGTGATCTGAGATATCGGTTGAGACTTATTTTTTCCCCCGTATCATTTATTAAGAAGACTTCCCTTGTTCTGTTGTATTACCTTGAGATCTGGGCTGTCTTTGGTTTCGGACGCCGCTTCTGAATCCAACTGGGTGTCCAACAATTCAGTTAAATTCCAAGAGTTTAATTCTAACGAAGCATCAGTGTCAGGCCCGCAGATTGAGGGCTCTGTCTCTAAAGACTGTCCCCGTCCGAGGCGCCGGCAGCAGACTGTGCATATGCCACCCTCACTTCTGCTTGGCTGACGACACATTCGGTGTCCCCACGATTCCCCCTCAAGTCCAGTAATTCACTAGAATGACTCACAGATCTCAGGAAAGTGTTTTACTTGTGTTTGCCCGCTCGTTAGAAGGGAACAGCCGATGGAAGAGGTGCTCAGGGCGAGGTCAGGGGTGGGGAGGCACAGGGCTGCCAAGCCCTCCAGGGTGTGGGCTCTCCCAGCGCCTCGGCGTGCTCACCAACCCAGAAACTCTCCAAATCTCTCTCTCTCTTTCTTTCTCGCTCTCTTTTTTTTTAATGGCTGTCCCCACGGCATATGGAGGTTCCTGGGCCAGGGATTGAATTCAAGCCTCAGCTGTGACCAAATCCTTTAACCAGTTGTGCCAGGCCAAGGATAGAACCTCCACCTGTGCAGCGACTTGAGCCACTGCTGTTGGATTCTTTGTTTGTTTACTTGTTTTCGTCTTTTCAGGGCCACACCCGTGGCATATGGAGATTCCCAGGCTAGGGGTCTAATCGGAGCTGTAGCCACCAGCCTATGCCACAGCCACAGCAAATGCCAGATCCAAGCCGTGTGTGCGACCTCCACCACAGCTCAAGGCAATGCTGGATCCATAACCCACTGAGCGAGGCCAGGGATTGAACCTGTAGCCTCATGGTTCCTAGTCGGATTTGTTCACCATTGAGCCATGATGGGAACTCCTGCTGTTGGATTCCCAACCCATCGTGCCACAGTGGGAGCTCCTCCAGGTCTCTTGTTTAGAGATTTTTTTGAAAGGTTTCATTGTGTAGGCATAATTGGTCAAATTATTAGCCATTGGTTACTGAACTCAATCTCCAGAGGTTAGGGGATGGAACTGAAGGTTCCAACCCTCTAATCTTGGCTTGGTTTCACTGGTGACCAGCTCCTACCCTGGGTGACCCCATTCTAGGCGCCACCAAGAATCACCTCATTGGCATAAGCTCAGATCTGGTGGAAGGGCGCTTGTTATGAATCACAAAAGATCCTCCTGGCTCTTATCGCTCAGAAAATCCCAAAGGTTTTGGAAGCTCTCTGTCCCAGGGACAAAGACCAAATGTATATTTCACATTATACCACACGTCTTTTTTGTTTGTTGGTTTTTTGCTTTTTTTGCTTTTTAGGACTGCACCTATGGCATATGGAAGTTTCTGGGCCAGGGTTCAAATTGGAGCTTTAGCTGCTGGCCTATGCCACAGCCACAGCAACACCGGATCCGAGCCATGTCTGTGGCTCCTGGCAATGCTGGCTCCTTAACTCACTGAGCAAGGCCAGGGATCAAACCCACATCCTCATGGATACTGGTGGGGTTCATTTCCACTGAGCCACGATGGGAACTCCTGCACCACACGTCTTTATCAACGATCTGTTGGCCTTTTATGAGAGGTCAGGTTTTCTTTTCTGTTCTAATGACATAGGTCTGTCACACTCTTGATTATGTAGCTTTATAGGAAAATGTGAAGTCAGGCAACATGTGTTCTACTTCAAAAGTTTTTGGGCCATTCTAGGTCCTTTGCTTCTCGATATGTATTTCAGAACCAGCTTTGCAATTTCTACAGAAAATCCTGTTGGAATTTTGATTTTGATGTATTGCATCTATAGTTCCGTCTGGGAAGCATTAACATCTTAATAATATTGTTTTCAAATCTATGAACATGATCGATTATCTCAAAGTTTAAAAATCATCTTTATGTGAGAAAAAAGAATGTATACATGTATGTGTAACTGGGTCACCATGCTGTATAGTAGAAAAAAAAATGTATTGGGGAAATAACAATTAAAAAATAAATAAATAAAATAAAAATCATCTTTAATCCCTCTCAGCATGTTTTGTATAGGTTTCACGCATATTTTGTTGAGTTATCCCTATGTATTTTATGCATTGTTCTATTGTAAATGGTATTTAAAAATTTTCCATTTTCAAAGGTTTATTGCTATTATATAGAAATACAGTTGATTTTTTTCCGACTGACCTTATAGCCTGTGACTCTGCTAAATTTACCTCCTAGTTCTAGTAACTGTCTCATAGCTTCCTTAGGATTTTCTGTTTCAGTTTTTTTTGTTGTTGTTCAACATGGGATGGGGCTCACGGGTACCTGGTGGGTCCTGAGGTGTTTTCAGGTTGTCTTTGAGGCCGTGAGTATTTTTAAAGATATGCTAACATATTATTTTGTGTGTATGTGTGGGTGTTGGTATTTGGTATCCAAAGCAATGAGGGTAAAAATGCTCGTGCGTGAATTACTGTGAGTTAAAGTAGTGACACTGCACGGTGTTGGTAGTTACTGCATCTAGACTTCCTTGAACTCACAGTAAACAACCCCATATCTAGTTTCACTAGTACAGTAGTAAAAATTAATAATTGTATCATGGGTTTAAATATAATACAATGTTAATATATTTGTAATAAATACAGTATCATCATTTTATTAACTTTTTGATCCCCACGAGAAAATATTTAACACTCTGCGTGATGTCAGTTCCTTAGTTTATTTCTTTCTTCCATAGCATTGATATTTCTAATAGTCTAGGCCAGTCGTTTTCCCAAACGCCCCTTAATTTGGATTTATCCGATTGTTTCCTCATTATTAGAGGCAAGTTAAATATTCTTGGCAAAAATACCACACAGGCGATGTTCCCAAATAATTAATTTCCTTGCATTTAAGTAGCTTAACTGAGATGTATATTGACATTAAACACTGTGTAACAACAACATAGAAAAACCTTCTGTGTGATGAAATGGGCAGTAGATGGAAATGAAGCACCCCCACTGATTACTGAAGAATGATGGTGACTTGAAGAAAGGCTCCTGACCAGACAAAACTTAGGTTGTAAAAGACACATGCACCCCTGTGTTCACAGCAGCACTAGTCACAAGAGCCAAGACAGGGAAACAACCTAAATGTCCATCAATAGACGAATGGATTAAGAAGATGTGGTACATTTACACAATGGAATACTACTCAGCCATAAAAAAGAACAAATAAGGCCATGTGCAGCAACATGGATGGACCCAGAGTCTCTCATACGAAGCAGAGTAAGTCAGAAAGAGAAAGACAAATAGCATATGACATCGCTTATATCTGGAACCTAATATGTGGCACAAATGAGCCTATCTACAGGAAAAAAGTCTCATGGGTGCAGAGAACAGATCACCCCACCTCCAGCCAGTCATGGATCTGTTTTCTACTGATCATCTTTTCTAGACTTTTATGTTAATGGGAACATGGCTTCTTTGATTGGGTACAGTTATTTTTAGAGTCATCCCAGTTCTGTTTCTCTTTTTATTCCCGAGCAGTCTTCTGTTGCATAGCCGTAGCATTGTTTGTTCATCGTTTACCTGATGATTGATGTTTGAGTTGTTTCCGGTTTGGGACTCTTCCAAATACAGCGTCTAGAAACATTCACGTAGAGGTCTTTGAGTGGACGTGTTTTTATTTTTATTTTATTTTTTCATTTCTCTTTGGAAAATATCTAAGACGAGTGCTAGGCATGTATTAGATTGACCTTAACACGTTCCATGATCCTTCTAGCTTCTTTAACGTACGTAATACTGTCACAATTACTCTTTTGAAGTCTTTATCCACAAATGTAATCACCCATGCTCATTCTGGGCCAGTTTTAATTGATTTTTCTTCTCTCATTATGGGTTGTATTTTCTTGCATCTTTGCCTGCCTGGTGAGTTTTGATTGGTTGCCAGACAGTGTAGGTTTTAGGTTGTAGAATGGTGGCTGTTTTTGTATCCTATAAATACCTTTGAATTTTGGTCTTGACCTGGTTAGTTTGCTTGCAAGGAGTTAGATCTTTTGAATGTTGCTGTTATAAGCTTTGTTATCTGAAAAAACAAAGGGTTTGGTCTACAGTTATTCTCCTTCATGACTGAGCAAGATGCCTCTTAGTAACCAATGCCTAACCAATGCCAACACCTCTTGAAGGATGAGTGTTCAACTCTCACTGTTGGAAACAGGTACTAGTTCAGACCCTGTGTGTGCGCTGGGCACTGTTCCTGCTCATCCGTTCGTGTGGTTCCCTCCCCAAGCTTAGGTATGTCCCCACACTCATGCATGGCTCAGGATTCAACAGAGCACTTCGGGCGACCCTCTGCTGTGAAGCTCTCTTTTTTTGAGGCTCTCTCCTCTGTACACTTGGCCTATGGATTCCAGCGCCTTGTCCTCAACTGGGGGAGACCCCCTTGCTCTTACTAGGTTTCCTTCTCCTTTTCTGAAACCTGGAAACTTCCTCTGGGAAGTAAGCTGGGGCAGTCAGAGGGCTTACCTCACTTGCCTCTTGTCTCGGGGTTTGCTTCTTTCCTTTCTTTCTCTTTCTTAGTGCTTGCTTGCTTGCCTGCCTGCCTGCCTTCTTTCTCTCTCTTTCTTTTAAAACAAGGCTTTTCTTTTTTATAATTTTTTACATTAAAATATACTTGATTTACAATGCTGTGCCAAGTTCTGCTGTATGGCACAGTGACCCAGTTATATGTATACATTCCCTCTCTTATACTCTCTTCCATCATGTTTTATCCCAGGAGACTGGATAGAGTTCCCTGTGCTGTACAGCAGGACCTCGTTGCGTATCCATTCTCAAGGTCATAGTCTGCATCTACGAACCCCAAACTCCCCGTCCATCCCACTCTCTCCCCCTTCCCCCCCGGTAAACACAACTCTGTTCTCCATGTCTGTGAGTCTGGTTCTGTTTTGTAGATAGGTTCGTTTGTGCCTTATTTTAGGTTCCACATATAAGTGATATCATATGGTATTTGTCTTTCTCTATAACTTCACTTAGTATGAGAATCTAGTTGTATCCATGTTGTTGCAAAAGACATTATTTCATTTCTTTTTTTCTGGCCGAGTAGTATTCCACTGTATATATGTACCACATCTTTATCCATCTATCTGTCGATGACATTTAGTTTGCTTCCATGTCTTGGTAATTGTAGGTAGTGCTGCTGTGAACATGGGGGTGCATGCGTGATTCTGAATTGTAGTTTTGTCTGGATTTATGCCCAGAGGTGGGATTGCTGGATGTCATGGTAGTTCTGTATTCAGTTTTCTGAGGATGGGGGTTACTTTTCTTATTGTCTCAAGTTCAATGTCTTATGCACTGTTTTTTTGTTTGTTTGTTTGTTTTGTTTTGTTTTTCATGTATTCTGTCTGTTTCTTTTTCTTCATTGTTTCAGGTGGGTGAATAAATCTGGCCCCTGGTAGTCCATTTTGACTTGAAGTTCCATCCTCGCTGTTAAGGAATTTTGTATCTCTGTGTCATGGGTGAGAGCTGTCTGTCCCTTTTTTTTTCTTTTATCTTTGCTTTTGGTATCAGAATGTTGATAATTTCATTAAAGGATGTGAGAAGTGATCTCTTTCTCTCTTTTCTCAGCAGTGTGGCAAGATTAGTGTTATTTTCCTTTACGCGTTTGCTAGAATTCAGTAATGGAAACGTTGGCTGGACAAATCGAAACGCAGTCTTTGTTAGCAAAGACCCGGAAGGTGCCCAGAAGACCCTGATTAATATTTAAAGAAAATAAATTGGAAGACATCACACATTTTGTGTGTGTGTGGGGGGGTGCACTGTGCTTAAGACACAGATGATTCTTATATATTACCTATGATATTTGCTGCAATTTGTTTTCATTTGTACACACATGAAGAACCACTCTCGAGTCAATTTTAAGAAGATGTTTAGGAGAAAGTATTCAGTAAACAGTTTTTAAACAGAACAGTGTTTTAAGAATCAGCGTAGGTGTAGCCCCAGATGGAATGGACGCTTGGACTACAAATGGAAGCAAAGGATTCGGGGGCAGAATTACAAAGGGCCTGCCGGCTCTCCATCTGCCCTGTCACTCAGCTTAAACAGGTGCAGCAAAAAAGTTGAGGTTAGAGGTGTACCCAGTGCCAGGGAAAATCCACTACCTGATTAATGGGATGGAAGACAGACCTTGGGCAACTATTAAAAACTTTATGATACTCTGTAATGAAATGGAATGGGATTAGGAAAATATTTTGTGGTTACAAGATTTGTCAAACGTCAACATATATGTATTTTTTTAAACAAAGTGCATGTTTTAAATTTGCTGACATTTTCTGTGATGACAAGGGACTCTCAGGTCATGCATGCCTCCTAGGATGTATTTCTGAAAAATACAGACCTTTAATCTGAACCTTCAGAGAACAGATGCTATTAACCGACAAGTGGGAAAGTGCCCCTGGAAAAGAACGTGCTCTGTAGGAAAGCAGTGAAACGCTGAAAGTTGGTGTTCGCGAATGTTCTTTTATCTCCTGCTGACAGCAGTGATAGGCCCTTCTCTTCTGTCTGCATCCGCACGTTTTAAATGTTTGGGAGTGGAATTTTCTAGCATGATGCAATTTGCCAAATGAAGATTTTGATATGTTTTGAGCACATTTGTGGAAGGCGTGTGGTGACACCCTTAGCATTCAGCTTGTGAGAACTGCTGGTTGATTTTAGGGAGGCGGAAGTTCGTCCATTCTTTCTGCCCAGAGGAGCTCCCCTGGGGGTCCTTCTTGGATGGGTGCCAGGGAGGGAACCCTTCAGCCCAGGGCCTTGGGGCCTCTCGGGCATGGGCTGTGCTTGCCTTTTTCCTTACTCCTGTCAAACCCTGAGCATCCAGTTCAAAGGGTTCTTGGGTGATCGCTCCACGAGGGTCTGGACTGGATGCTCTGGGAGGAGAACGTGGCCCCTCCCCCTCAGAGCTGCGGAGAAGTCCAGCATCTGCGGGGTGACGGCTCCGCAGGCGGTGGCCTGGCTGCTGGATTAGCATAGAAGGGCTTCTCACCCTGGGGGGGACCCTGGGGCTGGGGGGGCGGGGAGCAGGACGCCAGAGGGGAGCCTGGGGCCTGGGGCTGGGGTGGGGCTGGATGGCCGCAGATCGGGTGCACAGGGGTGTGGGGTGGAGAGGAGCCGAGGGAAGTCGGGGGGTGGGGGTGGGGGGGACTGGCCGAGGAGGCTCCTTTGCTGCACCAGGTGGGGGGTGGGGTGGGGCTTGCTTCTGGGTGGGGGCAGGGACGTGCAGAATGGAGCAAACAAGTCTGTTCTAGAAGGATGGCGGTGGGCAGGTGAGAGTCACTGCTGCAGGTCAGGAGTAGCCGCCGAGGACAGAGAGGCACAGACCTGGGCGTTTAGCAGGTGAGATGTGGCCGTGGTCCTTCAACGATGTCGCTGTGGGTGAACCGTGTCCCCCCAGGATGGCGAGTCCTAACCCCCGGGAGCCGTGAACCTGACCGCGTTGGGAGCTGGGGCTGTGCAGCTGATCAGGGAGATCAGGTCGGCGTGGGCCCCAGCCCAGTGGGACTAATGACCGTATGGAAGGGGGGAGCTGGGGACGCAAAAATGGGTGCGCAGGGGCGAGAGGGTGCGGAGACAGGGGAGGACAGCGTCCCCAAGCAGGGAGCGGCGGGGAGAGGCCTGGGCCAGAGCCCGCGTCGCAGCCTCCGAAGGACCCACGTGGCCTGACGTGCCGACGCGGTGACGTCAGGCGTCTGGTCCCCAGACGCGGGGAGGGCCCGTTTCTGGCGCGGAGGCGCCCGGGCCGCTGGGCTGGCAAATGCTAACGTGCAGGGCCGAGGTTGCGGCCAGGGAGCCAGGCGGAGGGCGGCGGCTTTTGAGGAGGAAGGCGGGGTTTGGGGGCGAAGCTGCTTTAGGGGTGAATCCGAGCTCCGCGTGGGGCAGCGCACGCCTCAGAGGACCCCTGAGCAGAGACGCAAATCCACGTGGCCCCCAGGGGTCTGGAGACAGGACTGGAGACGATGGGCCTGGGCTGGGGGCGGGGGGCGGTGAGGGAGAGCACGGGGGGGGGGGAGGGCAGGGGAAACTGCCCTCTGGGTGGGGGGCAGGGGGCTGCCCGGAGGAGTTGCAGGCCCGAGAGGAGCCAGTGGCGGGGCGGCTGCCGGTCTGTGCAGAAGGCCTGAAGCGTCTGCTGACCCCACCTGAGCTGGGAGGTGGCTGTGAGCTGGGCCGGGGCAGCCTGAGTGTGCCACGTGGGGCCTTCTCTGAAACACACGGGGCAGGCGACCTGCATACTGCAGGGATGGCCTTCGTGACCCTGGACCTTTCCTGGGCACCCTTGTAACTCGCCTCCGTTAAAAGCCTCCTCTGCTGGCCTTGCCGGCCCGCTTTTGAGGGACAGGAGGCTCTAACGGATGGTCCTGTCTTCCCTCTGGCTGACCGTGTCTGGTCCTTCAACCCAGACCCCGGGACCTGAGGCCCGGACCCCCCAGAGCCCAGGCATCCAGCCTCCAGTCTGGCTGGTCCCCCTGAGATGCATTCTGCTCCGACTGGATGCTTGGCTTCTTTGCCAGCCTGTGTGTGTGGGTGTGTTTATGGCCATGAACCTGTCCTGCCGGCTTGGGCTGGGAGCTGGGCCTGTTGCAGAAACACCCAGAGTCTGGGGCTGTGGCATTTGCTCGGTGGGTGGGGTCTCCCTCAGCAGAGACACCCCTCGCTGTGACTGGTCCAGACCATGGGTCCAGGAGCTGCTGGCCTTGTCCAGGCAGTGGCGGGCAGCCCCAGGCCCAGCTCGAGTGCACGGGCAGTTATGTGCCTTCCTGGCCCTGCCGCGAACACTGCCCTGTGCTATTCCGCAGGCCCTGTGGCCTCACCATCCTCCAAGCACAGCCGGGGTGGGGGTCTGGCACAGGGATGGGCACCCATCTCAGTGCCTTGGCATCTCATCTCCCCTTGTCTTGGCCTTGCCTGTGGCCCCGTGTGGGGCTCATCATGGGCAGAGAAAAGGGGCTGGTGCTCCAGCTGGAGAATCGAACCAGGTGACGGAGATAATGGTGCCTGAAAAGCCATCTCATGGAGGAACCTTCTCCAGCCGACAGTTCTAGAAGGGAGGAGAGATCTGAGTTAGGCAGGAAGGCCGTGCCCTGAAGGGAGCTGTCCCTCTGGCCAGGGGCTGCTCTGTTATGGGAAAGCAAAGCTCTCCTGCAGGAACTGACCAAGGGTCTCGTCCACTGGCTCCAGCACCTGCTCACGTGCTCCAAGGCAGCCATGCAGGGCGGGAGCAGCGCCGATGGCCCGGCTTTGTGCCACTTCTGCCAGGGAGCCCTCCAGCTTGGCCATGGCCCAGGTACCTCTGGGTTTGCTGTCTTGAAAACTGGCTTTTCCCATCTTTTGGGGGCTGCCCCTCCCCTCCTCGCTGGTAGGCATTGCTTTGGGTGGTGGCTCTTGGAACTTACAAAACTCATGTAATTATTTTTCTTTAATATGATGGTGGGATTTAAGCCAGATGCATTTAGGATTAATATTTTGTTTGAAAAATAAAAAGCATGTTTTCTGGGAAACAAATTTCATTATGGCAGTAGGAAAACCTATTTTAAAAGCATTAAAAAACTATGTTTTCAACTGTAGGTTAATTTATAATTAAAACATTTTTGGAAAAGACATAGCCCAGGGGGTTTATTTTACAGTCAGATACAAATGGTTATTGACGAGGGGCTCCTGTGATCACTTATTATTCTGATGAAATGATTAATACCAGGAGGTTTAAAAACGGGTCTGTCAATTTCTACCTTCCTTTGGATCCTGCAAATACTTTTACACCCAGTCGGTTTAAGAAACTCTGGAAACGTAGCTTTCCGGGTTCCCGAGGACATGGCGGTGTGTGGCCGTGATTTCGTTTCTCCAGCCACTCCAGGATTTGGGAGAAACCGTTTTCGTGAACGAGGAGTGTCGTTTCCAGTTGATTGAAGGCTTCCTCCCTGTATTTGTTTTAATTAATCTTAATGCAGGTCGGTAATTAGTATGTGGCTTGGAGTACCGTGGAATGTGTGTTCCTGAGACTAATTGCGTATTTAACAGTCTGTGAAATCAGTGACATGGAAAACGGTTTGCGATGGGAAAACAGAAAATGGGGAAGATGAGAGGTGGTCTTGGGCCCAAAGCCAGCCCACGTGCCCTGCCCTGGGGTCCTTTGGTCACAGCTTCTCCACCTGCAAGCTCGAGGGACGCCCGCCAAACTACCAGCGGCAGGCGCCTCTGCCCTCACGGGACCTCGGTGCTGTTTCAGGAGAGTAAATGTTTTTCTTGGATTGGATCTCTTTCAAAGAGCGGCGAAGTGGCTCTGCCCGAAGTGGGTGGCGGGGCTGCCGGGGCGGCGAGGCCTCTGGGCCCGGCCCGGTCCCCTGGCTCATCTTTCATCCCGGCGTCCTGCAGGTGTGCTTGGACTGCTCCTCGGAAAACCTATCGTCTCTCTCACCAGAGGGGTAAGGCCCCCTGATTAAAAGAGTGTGCTTTCTGGCCCTCGGGCTGTAACGCTGAGCGTTCTGAGGCGTGGTGTTCTCTGGGCTGATGGAACTAATTAGGTTTAATTAACAAATTTCAGGAATAACTCTTGGAAGAACTCTTGGGCCTGCGAGGAGAGCATGACTGTTTCCCAAGCGGAGCCCCTCCCCTGGCTGATACCACACAGATATTATGTCTTTTATCACTTTGACAACAGAATCGGGTCTCTTTTGCCCTGTTATCCTTTGATCACTGAAATGAAGCTTTGATCCTGTCTCTTGCTCTTCACGGCAACAAGTTCTTGGACCTTTCATGCCGGAAGGTGGATATCTTCAAAGAATCCTGATTTTAAGACAGGTCCCCCCACCCCCATGCTTGAAGGGTGAGACTCAGTCTTAGACGAAGCATCGTTCTCAGAGCCGGGCTGGGCTAGTGACTGCGGGAGAGGAGGTGGGGAGGCGTGGGGGACCCGCCCACCTGCTGTGGCATCCCCTCTGCTGTGTGGCTTCCCAGCAGTGGACACTGGGACCTTTCGGGATAACTCCCTTCTGACACTGACCACTCAGAGCAGGTGTAGACCCTACCGGTTAAAGGGCAGGTTCCCTCAAGACCGCCTGTAGGTCAATGGCAGCCCCATGCGGGGTCCCCCCGGCCACCCACACTTCTGACCAACTTGGCTACAGATCCAGGGGTTCTTGGAGCTCCCTGTCAGGTTCAGTGTTTCACTAGAGTGACCGCAAGAGCTCAGAAAGTGTTGTGTTCACTGTGACCATTTTATTACGCCGGGTCCAGATGACGGGCTGGGTGAAGAGGTACGTAGGTGGGTCTGGAAGGGTCTCAAGGGCAGGGCCACTGTCTGTGGGTTTGGGGTGCATCACGCTTCTCAGATCAATGTGATTGTCCCCCAGGAAGCTCCCCAGCCCCCTCGTCTGGAGTTCTTGCGGGGTGTGCCCTTTTGCAGGCATGAGCGGTTCACTCGCTGAATCATTTGGACTCAGCCTCCAGCCCCTCTGTCCCTGGAGGCCAGGCAGCTGAAAGTCCCAGCCCTCGAAGCCCCTGGCGACTCCTTTTCAGGAGAGCAGCTCCGTCCTGAAGCTTTATGCCTCCTTTCCAAGAGCCACCTCATTTGCACAACACAGACACCCCAGCACTCAAGACATTCCAAGGGACTTGCAGCTCTGTGCAGAGACCAGACCCAGTTCTCATTCGACCACAGCGGTCTTGGGCAAAGCACCTGGACCCCGTCCTAGGCTGCGCATCCACGACCGCTGGCGACCCATTGGCCAGAAACGGCCAGTTCAAGGGACCCTGGGGAAGGGCTACTCTGAACACGGCAGGTCAACCTGACCTCGGAGAGCAGGTGCTCTGGGGCTGAGGCCAGGTGCCTCCTCATCCAAGAACGTGGGCCTGGACTTGGAGTCTGGAGGCCAAGCCTTGGTCCCTGGAAGCAGCTCCAGAAATGCTTGTTGAATTCAGGCTTCACATACTTAGATGTAAAACAAAACAAAACAAAACAAAAAAACAAAAAACAACAACAAACAAGAGAAGACAAGAATGACATTTTCTGGCTATGCCCTAGAGGAGGTTATTTGGGGAAATTCATTGGCTTCACGATTTAGCTTTGCTCTTGAAAGCCAGACTTCAGTGGAGGGATCTGGTTCTTTAGGTTTCAAATGAAATTGCTGCCCCTGCCCCAAAGCGCACACACACATGCGCAGATACGCACACACCCACGCCTTGCGTGGTCAAAACCCAGTATCCTCCCCCCATCTCTCTAAGGCAGGACCAGAACATCAGGGCCCACAGGTCAGATCTGCCTGATGCCAGGTTTTTGTTTTTGTTTTGTCTTTTTAGGGCTGCACCTGCGGCCTATGGAGGTTCCCAGGCCAGGGGTCTAATCGGAGCTGCAGCTGCCAGCCTACGCCACAGCCACAGCAATGCAGGGTCTGAGCCGCATCTGCAACCTACACCACAGCTCACAACAGCGCTGGATCCTTAACCCATTGAGTGAGGCCAGGGATTGAACCCACATCCTCATGGACGCTAGTCGGATTTGTTAACCGCTGAGCCATGATGGGAACGCCTCAATGCCTGATTTTATTTAAAAATGTGGGAACACACTCGCAAGCACTGTTCCTTTGTGTCTCGTCCGCTTTTGCGAGGCCGGGCCTGTGGGGAGGCTGCAGCAGAGACCCCGCAGGCCGGGAAGCTGCAAATACTGTCTGGCGCTTCCCAGAAGGGCTTTCTGGTTCCCCCGCCCCCTAGCAGTGTCAGCTGTCCCCGGGAAAGCCCTGGTGCTGGCTGATGTCTTGTGCAGAGTTGTGCAGAGTGACACAGGCCTCCTTTCGTGTCACCGCGTCCTTCAGACTCCACCTGTGACCGTCGCCCGAAGCAGTGGGGCTCTGGAGGGTGTTGCCAGAAAGCGCGTCTGTTCTGAACCGACCGTCTCAGGCTCGATCTTGGGGTCAGCCGGGCCCTCCTTCCAGGGCCCTGTGCCCCCTCGGGGGTCCTCTGGAAACAGCTGTGGCCTTTGTCCCAGATGGGCCAGGTTCTGGGTCAGACCGCCTGGGGCCCCTGGAGCCCCCCCCCCCCCCCCCCGCCATGGAGACTAGACGTGAGCCTGCAGGTGAGCGGGCGGGCGGGCGGGCCTAGAGGAAGGCCTGGCCCCCCCCGCCTGGTGAGGGCCGTTTCTGAGTCAGCTGGTTCCCAGCAAAGGCTTCACCCAGGTCGTTATCTGACCGTCCCTGCGTCTTTACCCACAGCCCCTTCCTTGTAGGTGGGGTGTACGGACGGGTACCTCTTTGGGTCCAGAAATATGTATTTTCTTTGGGGAAAAGAAGAGCTGTTCCTTCTTCATGGGACAAAGCAGAGCCAACCCAGGCCATCGCAGCTCGGTGCTGCCTTCTTGTGGGGACTCGGTGAGGCCGGGCGGCGCGTGGCAGTAACAGCCCGAGATCTCAGTGGCTTGCAACCATAAAGCCTCCCCCGTTTAGAGAGGATTAGACACTGGTGGGGTCTTTCTCCACGTTGTCCTCACTCAGGGACCAGCTGCCCCATCTGCAGGGGCTGCCACCCCTGCCTCTGGGAACGAGAGCAGAGGGTCCAGCCTGGTGACCAAATGCCTCGGCTGAGAAGCTCACAGGACAGGTCTTCTCACACCTCACCGGCCACACTGGATGCACGGTTGCCCCTGGCTCGAGGGGATGGGGTGGCTCATCCTCCTTGAGTCCCGGAAGAGGGGCATTGATGGGTGGTGAGCCTTAGGGAGGCCTGGAGGCTGGGGAAGGACTGGCCCCCATTCTTTCTGCAGAGACCCCAGGGCAGACCGAGGGCCACAGAGGATTATTAAGGGGGTAACTGTGTCATGGGATGGACGTGAAATTGGGGGCCGAAGGGTGGACTGGTAATTGGTCGAACATGGCCCCTCAAAGATACGTCTGCCTGGAATCTCAGACGGTGACTTTATTTGGGACAAGGGGCTTTGCAGATGTAACTCAGGTAAGGACCTTGGGCCCCTTGTCCAAAGTCAAGTCTTCCTAAATCGAGAGAAGGGGAGAGAGATGCAGACGCCTGAGGGGAAGGCCACGTGATGGTGGGGGCGGAGATGGCAGTGATGCTGCCACAATTGGGGGATCCAAGGCCGGCCCAGCCACCAGCACGGAAGGGGCAAAAGCACAGCGTCCCTCCCAGGCTGTAGGAGGGAGCGCAGTGCCAGCTCCATGCTGATTTTGCACCTCGACTTCCAGAACCGAGAGAGAATGGGTTTCTCTTTGACGCCCTGAGTTTGTGGTGTTGTCCTGGGGAGCCCCAGGTAACTGATCCAGATGACCACCAAAAATCCCCCTGCAGTATAGTTTTGGAGAAATGATTTTCTTCCTTTGCTGCGCCTTTCCCTTCCTGATCCAGGCTGGTAGCCAGGATTCACTCTTCTTTGTCTTTCTTTTTTTTTTTGTCTTTTTAGGGCCGCACCCACAGCATAGGGAAGCTCCCAGGCTAGAGGTCGAACTGGAGCTGGAGCTGCCGGCCTGCACCACAGCCACAGCAACAGGGGGCCCTTGACCCACTGAGCAAGGCCAGGGATTGAACCGACATCCTCATGGATCCTAGCTGGGTTCATTATCGCTGAGCCACCACGGGAACTCCTTTTTTTCCCGTGCTTCTTGACCCTCCCTTCCCTTGTTTTATTTCTAAAAAGGAGCTAAAGGTGATGGCAGAGTCAAAGGCCCCTCCTGGAAGTGGGAGGGGAAGGGGCCTAGGCATACACTTTGCACCTGAATGAGCTGGGAGTGGGTGAGGGGTGCTGCTGGTCCAGGGCATCTGTGGGATGGGTTTTGGACAGGTGGGGTGTAAGCCGCTCCTTGCAAGGTTGGGCTGCAGGCAGCCGGAGGGGTGTCTGAAGTTGGGACCACCTGGTGCCTCTGAGCCACCAGCATCCAGGTTTCGGTGAGGCGCTGCGAGCCTGCCTTTTCAAATAGGCACTGGGGCTTAAAAACCTGATTAAAACTAATTTATCTGACTAGAAATGGATGCTATATTGACTTGTGTTGACTGTGTGTCTAAAGGCCAAATATGAGTAAAATCCGTAGCGGAAGAGCTTTGGCAAATCCGCCTGTCTGTGTGCTAAATACACCTGTGCCTGAAAAGCCGGCGCAGCTCTTGTTGATTTATTAGCTTTGCTTGAGAAGGTCAAACACCTGAAAAAGTACAGTTGATCTTAGATTCCTTCGCCGTGCTCTGTTCATCCCACAGACGGTTAGTTCCTGGGCCTCCGCTATAAGTGCGTGGAACACGTCTGGCCTCGGGCAGCCCTGCGCAGCCGTGGCCCAGCGTGGAGACCGCACACCCTGGCCGTGCGTGTGGGAAGGGGGACAAAGCCCGGCCGGTGCGGGGCCAGCCAGGTGGAGGGTGCCGGGGACAGGGTCAATATTGCGGCTGGGCGGGCACCACTGAGGGTGACAATTGTGGGAGAATCCGGGGAGGTGGGCACAGCTGTGCAGAGAGCTGGGAGGGGGCGTTCCTGCAGGGGGAGCCGCTCATGAAGCCCCAGGTTTCTGGCAATTTCCCGGAGCACTGGGGTGGCAGGTGACCAGGCCCATGGGGCTTTTGGATTCCATTCTGTCAGGGCCACTGGAGGCTGCTGGACAGGGGAGAGCCATGACCGGACCGTTTTAAAAGGCTGTCCTGGCTGCTGGCTGGAGAGTGGTGGGTGCAGGGCCTGGGGGGCAGTGGGCACTGTTTAGGGGCAGCCGATGGAGGGAGTGGGAGAGGCCAGGGTGGGAAGAGGAAGAAGGCATTGAGGCGGACTCCAAGATGCCCCAGGACCATGTGGGCCTGCGCTGGGGGAGGGGAGGGCCCCAGGAAGGGGCGTGGGGGTCTCACTGGCACAGGGATGGGTGAACCTTGGTGCATACAGGATCCTGTGGTTCTTCAGTTTTGGGGACCAGAGCCGCAACCCTGGCTTCGTTAGGCAGCACCCAGGCAACATCTCAGCTCCTGAAGAGCCTGCCGGAGCTTCCACAAGACCCTGGCCACAGCCCTGAAAGCTGGCATCCCCTCTTGGCCATGCTTTCCTGGTGTGAAGAGAGAGGGAGGGCGGCCACCTGTTCCACCGCCCTCAGCACTCCCACCCCGAGGTCAGACGGGGGGCGGGGTGCTCCCTGCACCTTGGGTCTCCGGCTTGGGGCTGTCCGGGCAGGGAATCTGGTGGGGGGGGGTGCCTTCAGAACCTTCACAGCCCCCACCCCCGACCCTGGGCCTGATGCTGCAGCTTCCCAGTCTGTGCTGTGATCCAGGACCAGCTTGCAGGGGCCCACAGACCTGCCCTCGGTTTCAGCCTTGGGCGCCTGTGTCCCCTCTGGAAAATCCCTTCACTTGTCCGAGTGTCAGTCCTCTCACTTGGGCAAGGAGCAGAGTCCCTTTCCTGGTTGCCATGGAGATGAGAGTTGTGCAGACCAAGTGCCCAGCGGGCAGCCACCCCCCGCCCATAGCAAGGTCTCCTAGGAGAGGTGGAATAAGGGGAGGGGGAGGGCCCCAGCTGTGTGTGGGGGGGCCCAGGAGGAAGAGGACAGGTGCACACTCTCCCTCAGGGCCTGGGAGGCACGGATCAGAAGGCCCAGCCCGGGCTTGTTTGGGAGGGCAGGAGTGGCCCTCCAGAGGCCAGCTTTGCAGTGTCCCTAGCCAGGGAGGACCACTCTTACCAGGTGCAGAGCCACCAAGACAGAGGTGACCCAATTGCTCTGAACTGCCCTGAAGATGATAATTTTAGCAGAGCATTCAGGCCCCATGCAGATTTATGCATTTATGCAAATCACAGCAGCCTGATTCCTGGTAGCTGCCTCTCTCTGGTCCCTAGAGAGCTGGGGTGCCCTGGGCCCCTCCAGACCCTCTTTCCCAGCGGCCGATGGGAGAGTGACAGCCCTGCCTGGGTCCCTGCTTGGCTTCCTGTGACTGATCCCAGCCTGGCTGAAGAGGCGAGAAAAAAGCTGTTCACCAGGCTCAACCCTGTTTATCGCAGGGCTCTGCCAGTCTCTTAACCATTAGCGGATTGACCGCAGTTCTTTTTTGTTCTTTTATTTTTTTAATTGTAATTTTATTTTATTTTATTTTTAAAATTATTTCCCCGATATAATTTTTTTTCTACTGTACAGCATGGTGACCCAGTTACACATACATGCACACATTCTATTTTTGCACATTATCCTGCTCTATCATAAGTGACTAGACAGAGTTCCCAGTGCTACACAGCAGGATCTCATTGCTCATCCATTCCCAAGGCAAGAGTTTGCATCTATTAACCCCACGCTCCCCAACCACCCACTCCCTCCCTCTCCCCACTGGCAACCACAAGTCTATTCTCCAAGTCCATGATTTTCTTTTCTGTGGAAAGGTTCATTTGTGCTGTGTATTAGATTCCAGATATAAGCAATATCATATGGTATTTGTGTTTCTCTTTCTGACTTACTTCACTCAGAATGAGAGTCTCTAGTTCCATCCACGTTACTGCAAACGGCATTATGTCATTCTTTTTTATGGCTGAGTAGTATTCCATTGTGTATATATACCACATCTTCCTAATCCAATTGTCTGTCATGGACATTTAGGTTGTTTCCATGTCTTGGCTATTGTGAATAGAGCTGCAATGAACATGTCGGTGCATGTGTCTTTTTTAAGAAAAGTTTTGTCCAGATATATGCCTAAGAGTGGGATTGCTGGGTCAAGTGGTAGTTCTATGTATAGTTTTCTAAGGTACCTCCATACTGTTCTCCGTAGTGGTTGTACCAGCTTGCATAATCTCAGTTCTTGACGCAGAGTCAACTTCTCTGCTGATTGGAGTTCAGCAAACAGAGTGGCTTCCTGGGAGGCAGCTGTGTCTGATTAATAACAGCTCCTGGTGCTTCTACTGAGCCTTCGTCAGTGATGCTGCCAGGCAGCCCCTAGGTTCTGGGGACGCCCCTGTGACAGGCAGACAAGGAGTCTTGGATCCCTGCCTGCACATCTGCATGTGGGAGATACGCCTTGATGGAGCCAGCCTGGCTCAGGAGGCTGAGCTGGGGGTGGAGTGGGGAGGTGGGAGAACCCTTGGGACCCCCAGCTGCTCCCCAGGCCCCAGCGCCGGGTCTGACCTGAGCGAGACCCCGCTGAATGTGGGGGGACAGCTCTGAGAAGGAGAGCACATGGCAGATGGATTCACCATTTGTCACTGTCACATGGTTGGTTGTCTCTGGCTCCCGGGGCATCTGGCTGGCCTGCACTGAACACCGACTGGGCCTCTCCTCCGGGATGCACTGTAATCGGAGGTGCCCGCCTGTCCTCCCTGCTCCGGAATGATGGAGGCGCTCGGCTCTGTCCCTCCTGACCCCCAGCCGGGTGGCCGCCCCCTCTGTGCTCACACACACCTGCAGGCCTGGCGCTGTTCATTAAGGTGCTAATATGGACGGACAATAGACGTTTCCAGGGTGTGATGAAATTAAGACTTTCCTGTTAGCTGGCAAAACTCAGAAGAGGGTAGAACTACATCAAACGATGCGTTTGAAGCCTGGGAAGCAGGAACGCATGTGGTCTGAGCAACGGAGACTTTGAGGCCCAAGATAATTTAAAATCAGCCAGTTTACTGTGCTGTCTCAGCTGAAACACGCTTCTCTCAGGCGCCTGAAATCAGAGCTCCAGCTCTGACTAATCTCTCTGTTCTGATTAGAATATTCAAACTTCCTGCCCAGAAGCAGGTCCACCAAAAACTGGTGCCTGTGACCACAAGCCAAGGCAGAGATTGGGGTGTGCCCAGGCAGTCAATAGCCGGGGTGCTGGAGAGCATCGAACCGGAGGTCCTTATGGGAAGGGGCCGGGGACCCCGCACGGCCGTTGGGAACCCTCTTCCTGAGGCGCAGAGGCCAGCTCCTTACCTGTGTGACTTACCTCGGGCTGCGGAAACATCCAGACCGCGCGCAGCACACAGGCCTCTCCCAGACTCCACCTGAGAGGACAGTGGACCCACAGGCTCCGTCCCAGAGGGCTCCGACCCCGAGAGTAAGTAATGAAACAAGAAGCGAGAGAGACAAAGCAGGGCTTTCCCTCCGCCCGCAGTCACCGACCAGGTGTCACCCCGGGCCTCAGGGCGCTCTGCCCACTGCAGAGAGCCAGCAGTGAGCCATCCTGACCCCAAAGCAGGCCGGCCCAGGACTCAGTGACACATCCTCAAGGGGAGCAGGGAGCCGGGGTGAAGTGCTCCCCAGGGCCAGGCCATTCCAGCGATGAGCTAGCCACAGGCCCGCTGGCCCTGCTGGGAAGCTGCACTGGGCCAGACACTGGGGAGCACCTGCAGAGCCTGAGAGGGAGGCGGCGCAGCTCATGGCTCAGGCCCCGGCCTCAGGACTCACCAGACCTGCGCCAGCGTTGGTCTCCTGCTGCAGCCTCTTCCTCTGCAGGGGGACAGCTGTGCGTCACCGGCGTGGGCACCGGGTGAGCTGATGCCATCAAGTATTTAACTCGGGGCTTGGCTCTGCCTGGCACAGCTGATCCCCTGTGATTCCAGGAGTTGACGTGAGCTTGGCTGCATTCGTTTTCTGTTGCTATGGTAACAAGTCATCATGATTTAGCAGCTGCACACACCGCCGGTTTATGACCTCTTGGTTTCTGGAGGTCAGAGGCCTGCGTGGGTCTCGCTAAGATCCTTGTTTCAGCCGGGCTGCCTTCCTTCCTGGGGGCTCCAGGGGGAAGCCACCGCCAGGCTCAGTTCCTTGGGGTCGTAGGACTGAGGTGCCATTTCCACGCTGCAGCTGAGAGTTCTTCTGGCTCCGAGAGGCCTATCTTGGGTCCCTACCTGCGGGTCCCTCCGTCTCAGCACCAGCAGCGGTGCCCGAATCCTCATGCCTGCCGTCTCTCTGACCTTCCTGCTGTGTCCCTCTGGCTTCGACCAGAGAGAGTTCTTTGCTCTTAAGGGCTTGTGTGATCGCATAACCCAGGATAATCTCCCTAGTTAAGATCTGCCCTAGGAGTTCCCTGGTGGCTCGGTGTTGTAAGGATCTGGCATTGTCACTGCTGTGGCTTGGGTCACTGCCATGGCGCAAGTTCGATCCTTGGCCCAGGAGTTTCCACATGCTGTAGGTGCGCCCAGAAGCAACAAAAAGAACGACCTGTCTTAGTCACAGCTGTGCAGTCCTGTTGTGGCCACGTGGTGTGACACACTCACGGATCCTGGCGTTAGCGCCTGGGGGCCACTCTGCCTCTTTGGGGGCCGCTCTGCCTCCCACGCTGGCTTTTTGAGGCATAGTCGAGGGACCCCGTTGGCTGCAGGGAAGGTGGAGTAAAAGCTTGAAGCGCTGCTTGTCTGCGTGCTGACCTGCGGGCGGCTGCTGTGTGAGGAGGGCGTCCGGGGTGAGGGCTCTGCTGGGCCGACCTCACTCACGCCGCACGGCGACTCCAGGATGACGGTACCAGGATCACCCCAGTTTTAGCGGCCTGTGGACTTGCCCGAGTTCTGTATCGGGGGGGGTCCCAGACCTGGGAGCCGAGCCCCTGGGTCTGGCCTGTCCCCAAAGTCAGAACTGTTGGTGGTTGTGTCACGTTTCGTTAAGATACCAGTACCGTGTTGTCATTTCATTTATAGATAATGGACGAGCCGTTGGTGCTGGGCTCACGCAAGCCTGGTGCTTTCAGAGCCGGCAGAGCCTCCCCGTGGGCTGGCCGGCCAGACCCGCATCCAGCAAACACTTCCTCGCGGCCGCTGCGCCTGCGTTTACTCCTCAGCCTCCATCCCGCCTGTGGTGTCGGCTCTGCCCTGTCACTTGCTTTGGCCAGTGGAACTTGGAAGGAAGAGAGCGTGTGCCAGCGCAGAGCCCAGCCCCCGATGGGCATTGCATGTTTCTCCTTGCCCCTCAGGGAGCCTCTGTCACCTGCCAGGGGATGGCGCCCTGGGGGCTGCTCTGCAGGAGGAGGCTCGTGTGCAGCCTGAATGTGACCTCGGCCCGGAGCAGAGCCTCCCAGCTGTGCCTCGTCTGGTTGGCGAGAGGCAATGCCTGTTGCTGTACCCCGCTGAGATCGGGTGGTTGTTTGATACACAGAAAACCTGGCGGGTGCACCCGGGAGCTCCACAGGAGCAGGCTAGGAACAGCGCTTATCGGGCCGCGTAAGGCTCGTGAGGAGCCGATAGGATGGTCAGTCCCACACGTGCCAAGTCCGACCTGTGCGTGGCATCTGCATCTTCCAGGTCATCGTCGTGCTCTGAGTTCCTCCCTGGGGGACCCTCCTGCCTTCCTGCGGGTGGGGGCTCCTGGGGGAGGGGCATCAGAGCCTGGCCCACCCCCAGGAGGGCCTGGGCTGGGGTTCAGGGCTGTGATCACATCCTGACTCCCTGGAGAGACTGCCCTTCTCCAGATCATTTTGGCGTCTGGTCTCCTTGTGACCCTGGGAGAAGCGGAGTTAGGGTTGGGGTTAGGGTTAGGGTTGGGGTTGGGGTTAGGGTTAGGGTTAGGTTAGGGTTAGGTTAGGGTTAGGGTTAGGGGTTAGGGTTAGGGTTAGGGGTTAGGGTTGGGGTTGGGCTTGGGGTTAGAGTTAGGGTTAGGGTATGGTTAGGGTTAGGTTCGGTTAGGGTTAGGGTTAGGGTTCGGGTTAGGGTTTAGGGTTAGGGGTTAGGGTTAGGGTTAGGGTTTAGGTTTAGGGTTAGCGTTAGGGTTAGCGTTTGGGGGTTAGAGTTGGGGTTGGGGTTAGGGTTAGGGACAGAAGGCCCGCTTCTGGCCTCACTCACCCTGCCCTTTGCTCACGGACTCACCCATGTTTTCTGAGCTCCTACGTGGCTCCTGCACTTGACTAGGCACCCCCAAGGTCAGAGCGCTCCTTGTCCTGCAGTTCTGATGACCTCACGTGGGTTTAACCAGACCCGGTACCAGCGGGAGGTGTGGTGGGGAACGAGGCCAAGACACCCCACAACTCTCCAGGGCAGAGCGGATGCTTCCAGCCGGCAGTGCCGGGGCAGCTTCCTGCAGGCGGTGCCAAGTGTACTTGAAGAGCTTGAGTCATTTGTTCATCAGTGAAAACACCATCTCTTTACCGTCGACCAGGTGCCGGGCACTGGGCTGGACCCCAGGGACTCAGTGGTCAACTAGAAAGCTGTGCCCTCACTGTGTGGGCTGCAGGGCTTCATGGCCGCCGAGTAGGGACAGGGACACAGAGGGACCGGATGCTTCAGAAAAAAGAAAAACTGTAGAGAAGATGTATTTTTAAGATAGGACTTGGGGCAACACTGGAAATAAAGAATGGTTAGATCTGAATGGCGCATCATTGCAGTTTAAGAAGCCCCAGAGCGATTTGTCCTTATCACCTATCGAAGCCTGCTAGGAACCGTGGTACAATGCGACAGAAAAAGCTGCCACTTAGAGAGAACAGCGTTAGTCACATTTCACCCGAGACCCTTGACTAGGAGGAAAGCTCTGAATGGGTCTCTGCATTACAGTGAGAGGTCAGTGAAGGGGGAGTTTCCAGTTGTGCTGAGATGCCAGATGGGCAGGTGCCGAGGGGGGACGAGAGACACACCCTTTTGGAGAAGAGCACCAGGCGCCGGAAAACCCAAACGTGCACGAAGGGTCTGGGCGTGAACAGTCTAACCGTTGTCATGTCCAGAGTGAGGCTCTCCCGGGGGGCAGAGCCTGAATCACCCACTCCCAGGGCACAGCTGGTCTCTGTCCTGGCTACAAGTCAGTGGACCAGCAACCCAGGACCTGCGTTCTTGGCCAGACTGAGAAACTACGTCCCTTTTTCCTTTGGGTCCCGAGCCTTGGAAGGGAGAGAAATTAGTCCTCTTGTAAGGTTACTGTAATGCTGACAAGATTTAGACGACAAGCAGTGCATTAAAACCATGCTGTTAATATTTCGACTGGGGCTGAGTGAATGCAGTTATAACTTGTATAATCATCTCGTTTATGGATGTGTTTCTGCTATTTATGTGCTTGAAGGCTTCAAAATAGTCTGTCATATTTTATTTGTACATATGGTTTAAATCATTTAAGGGAACTGAATTAATTTAACTTGTAAATGTTGCTTAAGAACAATTATTATCTACATTTTGTTTATCAAGCCCATTGAGAATTACATGGTAAAGAGTCTGAGCGCCCTTCTAGCTCCAAACCCCCTGCAGATGTTAGGGTCCCGAAGCACATGGGTTTTCTTTTGTTTCATGATGATGAATTAACTAAATTTCCTAATACTGAGCAGATTATTCCTTTGTTAATTCAGCCAGTTGTAAAGACTCTGTCCTTTATGCATGTCTTGTTATCAAGGGGCTGTGTTGAGGCCACCGATTCTTAAATATAGTCAGCAGCATCTGTGTCATCTGGGAACTTGTCAGAAATGCAGGTTTTTGGAAGCCTCCCCAGCTCACCTGCCCACAGACCTCTTGAATCAGAAACTCTGAGCTGGGCCCGGCCATCTGGGGTTCAGCCAGCCTTCTAGGGAATCCTGATGCTCCCTCGAGCCTGGGAACCACGGGTGTTGGTTTTCTCTTTCTTCTTGGGTCAGTTTTATGATTTGTCTTTGCCTAGACATTGTCCATTAAATCTAAGTTCTCAAATAGATTGTTATGGGGCCGTGAACATATTTATTTAGGATATTTAGGAGTTCCTGTTGCGGCTCAGTAGGTTAAGAAGCATGAGGATGCTCGTTGGATCCCTGCCTCGCTCAGTGGGTTGAGGATCCCGCAGCCCCTCCGCGCTGTGCTCGTCCACCTGGCTGGGAAGAATGGGAAACAGCGACTCTGACCCAGCCTACTGGGCACAGTGCCCTCCAAGAAGCAAAACGGATGCGTCTCGACCTCGCGGCGCCTTATTTATGAAACACTGTAACGACGGCATGCGTGTGCTTTTGCTGCCTGGAGGAGAGCAACACGGGGCTATTTGCAGCGAGTTCTGGTGTGAACATTCACTGCAGCGGGGCTGGGATGTGCCGCTCACGTTAGCCTTTTCATCGGGGGCCCTCTGGGGCACCCGCTTTGCCCCTTGGCGGCCCCGAGGCTTCCCTGAGTTCCTGCAGGACAAACGGTCTGCTTTTGTGGGCACCGTGGGCCTCCGGGCTTCCTGGTGACACCCGCGGTGCTCCTGGCCCTCCCACCGTCTGGCTGGGGATTTGCGAAGAGTGTGACTCCGAGTGTGAAGTCTTCTTTCTTCCCTCCGCTGTTGGAACAACCCACCTCGCCCTTTCTGTGCATCCCTCCAGTGGGTGTCCGAGGGCCTCTCTGTACCAGGTGCTGGGCAAGGTGCTGGGTCTGCAGGGCGCACATCGGACCCGGTCCGTCAGGGGGAGAGCTGAGGGGACGCTCTCTGAAGCCCCTCAATCTCCATCGGACCGCGTGGGGCCGGCGGGGCTGGTGCTCTGGGCCGAGTGCTGTGAGTTCACGGTGCTGGTCATCCGGGCGTCACGTGCCTGGGATGCTCTTGGGCCTGAGGCGGGGCTGCCCCTCTCAGGCGTTTTAGGGGAAAACCCGCCTGGTGCGCTGGCGAAGCGCCTCCTCGGATGTGCATGACAAGCAGTGGCCACTGAAGGGGACCCCAGGCTTTCAGGAAGGCGTCCAAGCTGGGGGTGCGGGTCGCTCCGGCAGGTCCAGCCGGCACTGACCAGGGGTGGACCCCGGGGGGACCTGGTGGACTTGGATGACTTGTGAAAACACCACCACAGGCGGGAAGGGGTAAACGTGGATGGCTTACTTGTCATTTTCAAGCCAGGAAGATGTTATCTCCCAGTTCACTTGATTGTGATGGTTGAATGAAGACACTTAGGGAGGCAAATTCAATCGGGTTCGTTTTGGGGGAGGGGGCGTGTGAGGTCTGGGGCCTCATTTATTCATCATATTGTGCTTTAGAGCAGACCCCATGTTCACTGAGTGCGGGGGGGCAGGTGCGCTGTGCAGCCTGCAGACCTGCTCAGACACTTTAAAGTGTGATGTGCTTTGGGAATTCCCAACGGCGTAAAACATTTTTGCACCTTTTTCTAAACAGAATTCTTCTTGGGAGGGTACCATTCGGGGGTGGGGTGGATGCAGCCACAGAGGCTGGAGCGAGTGTGATCGAGGCCCTGGCCTTGGGGACTGAACACGGCTCTTCCCTCCTGTTTGCAGCAAAGTCAGTTTCACTGTCACACGGTGCATGGAGGAGGCAGAGGGGTGGGCGGCTGAAGCCCACCTGAGTTCCTCCAGCATCGTCTTGAGGGCGAGGCTGGCCTTTGCACCGCTGCTGGTCCAGAGCAAAGGGCTGCCTCCTCCCAGGCTGTGCCAGCGTTGGGGGATGGTCTGTGCTCTTCTTATTCAGTTAGGGTGGACGCTTGCCTCTGCTCCTGGCAGGGCTCACAGAACCTTCCAGCCTTCAAGGAACAAATCCAGGCCAGAGCTGCGTGCTTCTTCCTCTCTCAGCCCCCAAATTTCAAAATAAAAAGTCTGCTGAGGGAATTCTCGTGGTGGCACAGTGGGTTAAGGATCTGGTGTTGCCACAGCTGTGGTGTAGGTCACAGCTGCAGCTTAGATTCAGTCCCTGGCCTGGGAACCTCTATGTGCCCTGGGTGTAGCTGTAAAAAAAAAAAAAAAAAAAAAAAGGGCTTGTGGAGTTCCCGTCGTGGCTCAGCAGAAACGACTCTGACTAGCATCCATGAGGACACAGGTTCGATCCCCAGCCTTTGTCAGTGGGTGAAGGATCCAGTGTTGCCGTGAGCTGTGGTGTAGGTCGCAGATGGGCTTGAATCCCGCGTTGCTGTGGCTGTGGTGTAAGCCAGCAGCTGTAGTTCTGATTCCACCCATTGCCTGGGAACCTCCATATGCCGCGGGTGCAGCCCTAAAAAAGGCCAAAAAAAGAAAAAAAAAAAGGCTGGTGTTCTTGTCATCTGGGGCGGGGGGCGGGGGGAGGCCTATAGCTTGTGCGTGGGGCCACCAACTCGGCCTCAGGAGGTGCTGGGGCGTGGAGCTCAGCTATCCGAGGTGAATCAGGGCTGCCTTGTGGGCGTGGGGGGGAGAGGTGGCCTCTCTCAGCTCTGAAGACACACAGACTGTCTGCCAGCGGAGAACCCTGGAATAAACCAGCCACCCCCCAAACCCCAGCAAGTCCCTGGAGTGAGAAATTTGCCGTTCTTTCACAATGAAGTTTTGGCTGGCAATTTCTCCGCCAAACAAACACAATTTAGGAGCTGGTTCCTGGTAACTTGCAGACCCCTGAGCCTCTGTATGTCCTACTGAGGCCACTTTACGAGGATTCATGGCTAATCGGTCCTCCGAGCCCCCCCATTCTGAGTCTAAGGGACACTCCATCTGGCAGAGCTGGGATTTCACATCTGCCTCTGCCATAGTTAATGCAGTTCATAAAAGTCTGTTTAAGTTGAAAAGGGGGTTTTGTCTTAAGAGACATATTTTCTTTGTGAGGATCCATTTCCGATTCCCTTGCAAGTAAAAACCGCTTTCTCCTGAACAGGGATGAAATCCGTTTTCCCATCTCTGCGCCCTTGCTCCCTGGCTTTGGCAGCGAGGGTCTTTGCAAACACGAAGGACCCTCCTGTCCCCATTATTCCAATGTCCTTTAATTTGCACTCAAAGCTTCTGACCCCGCAGCAGCAGCTGAACAGTTCCGGTAAGTGTGTCATTACCGGGTGGCTCCTTCCGGCTCATGTGTGGCACCGTTTGCAGTTTCCCGTGCCAGCCTCTGCAGCTCCATTTTCCATGGCATAGAACATCTCACCGGCACGTTTCAAACCCTGACGGATCCCATAATTTATTGAAATCCCCAGCCCTCTGCTCCGGTCACCAGAGCTTCTGCAAAACCTGGGAAGAAATGGAACCCGGCAGAGGCATTGCAGCAGATGCTCCAAGCTCTTCCCCTAAGGCGATGTGTTAGGTTTGTTAGGATGTCTGTTTCACGGCATTCAATTTCTTGTCAAAGTGCAATAAACAACAGAATGAATACGTTGTGTGATAGCTGTTCATGACTCGGTGGACTCTCTCACTCTCCCACAGCCTCTCCTAGCATCTTGTGTTTCGTTTAGGTGAAATGGGGCCACAGGAGAGCCCTTGCGTGGCTGATGGGTACAGTGGCGCCAAAGACGTGTGTGCTTCTGAATTCATCATTGGCCTCCGACAGGTGCCTTCCTCGCCTATTGGGTGCTTTAGCTAATTGCACCCCGACTTCATTTGTCTGGTTTCCAAGCCGATCCCCCAGCTCAGCACCCGTCTTCCCCATTCTTTCGTCTCTGCCATCGTCCAGCTGCTACTGCCGGCGCGTCAGTGCTTTTCTAGCCTCGAGCTACCATCTTGTTCTGTTTCAACGTTTCTGATTTACTTGATGTCTTTACCCGAGCTATTTTCAGTGGTATTCTTAAAACCAAATTATTTGATGTGTGTATAACATGTGCCTATTAAACGAATCGCAGTGACTTCAGTCAGGCATCTGTGAAGTATGTCCGTATCCAAAATAAACCTTATTAAGAGTTGGTAGGTCTGCGTTATGGGTTTGCAAGTATTTTGACTTCTCCCGATGCTGGTGAGACGTCTGTGGTTCATTTCCCCCGAGGAGCTAAGAGGACGCTGTGAGAATGTGGGATGGACCTGTGCTGCGGTCGCCGCGGGTCTGCTGCGGTCCCGGGGTGAGAGCATTTGAAGAGTCGATTCAAAACTAATATTCTCGCCACTTCTCTCCTCTTCTCTCCACCGTGTCCCTGTTGATCAGGGACTTGTAGAGGTAGTGGTTTTGACACTTGGATATCCTCTCCGTCCTGGAAATTGGTGCTGACATTTTTTCTACAGAGACATTGAACTTTGGTGCTCTCTATACAAAACTCAATTGAACCCGTCAGAAAACTTGTTCTTTTTTTTTTTTTTTTTTGGCTTATGGGATGGGAACACAGAGGTGCACTTACCAATTTTTCCATAGAAAGCAGACATTTGAGAGATTTCCGAAAAGTCGGGGTTGGAAGAGCCTTGATATCGGTCTTTGCTGGCCCTCGGTAAGGAAAGGACTTCTTCTTCCTGGCTTTCGGCCTCTGAAGTGGCTTCCTAAATACTCTCGCGCAGGGGCCAGTGAGGGAGGTGTGCAGATGGCGTAACAGGGGGAGAGAGTCTGGCGATTTGCCTGGAGAGATGCTTTGAACGAGGATGTTTTTAGCAGGGGGGTTTAGGGGGAAGTCGTTGCATGCAGAGGTCATTTTAAAATAAAAATAGCCATTCTGCGTGAAAAGTAATTAATGACATGCTTTGTTCTGAAACGTGGATAGTGATTCCTGCTTTCAGGGAAGCCTTTCCCCTCCTGGAGCCTCGTCTTGAGAGGACACGTGCTCCACAGGGTGTTCTCTTGAGTTGGGCACCAGGCCGGAGAGTTCCCGGCGCCCCAATGATCCTTGGGGTGCAGCCGGGGTGAGTCCACACAGGCGCATTCTCAGCGTCTGTTTTGGGAGAGTCACCTGCCACCCTACAGCCCCCTGCAGGGGGTTAAATTGGGCCCTCCTGAAACTGCAGAAATGTGTCTCGGGTGCTGCAAGGGTCGACCGGCAGGTGGGTGGGCCTGGAGAACTGCCCGAGAACTTGGTAGGGTACAGGAGGGGTTTTTTTTTGTTGATTTTTTTTTTGTCTTTTTAGAGCCGCCCCCGCGGCATATGCATGCTCCCAGACTAGGGGTCGAATTGGAGCTGTAGCTGCTGGCCTGCACGACAGCCATAGCAACGCGGGACCCAACACGCCTGTGACCTACAGCACAGCTCACCCATTGAGCAAGGCCAGGGATCAAACCTGCAGCCTCATGGTTCCTCGTTGCATGTGTTTCCGCTGTGCCACGGTGGGAACTCGTTTTTGTTTTTTTTTTCTTTTTAGGGCCACACCTGTGGCATATGAAGGTTCCTAGGCTAGAGGTTGAATTGGAGCTGTAGCCACCGGCCTACACCACAGCTACAGCAATGCCAGATGCGAGCCATGTCTGTGACCTACACCACGGCTCATGGCAGTGCTGGATCCTTAACCCACTGAGCGAGGCCAGGGATCGAACCTGCATCTTCATGAATACTCGTCACTTTCCTTTCCACTGGATGGGAACTCCGGGTTAGAGTTTTATAATCCAAAGAAGAGCGGGGAGAGAAGACCACCCCCCTCTTCCTTGGGAGGACGTCCGGGGTCGGGCTTCCATCCGTGGCTCCTCCCACACGTCGGGCAAGGGAGCTCTCTTGTCCCTCTGTGGTCGCACTGGGACCGTCGCGGCGCAATGGAAATGAGCAGACGGCAGCAACACACCCTGAGATCCCTCAGGTTTAGTAGAATGTCGCCCGTCCCTGCGTTGTTGGTTTAGTGTGTGCAGGGAGGCATGTGCGGGCAGGCTGTGGGTCTCGTGCCACCACTGGTATATTGTCCGGGGCCAAGGGTCGCGCTTCTGCTGCGTGGTTTTGTTGCTAAGCGAGCCTGCTTTCTCGAATGATCATTAACTTACAGGGTCTCCCATACTTTCTTTTTTCCTGCTCATGATCCCCTGTTAACTATTCCGTCACCTCTGCTGGCCCTTTACTCTGTCCCTGTGACCAGGGAAGCTATGCTGGGGGCTGGGCTCACATTCCAGAGGTGAGGACCCTGGGGAGCAGGTGGCCGCTGGGTCCTCAGGTCCACCGCCTCCCTCCCCCGCAGGCCCGGTGTCACAGGACCCTCCACGTGGGATGTCCTGTCTGGAAAGTGTATGACACCGGACACTGGGCGTGGGCAGAAAACACTAGAACTTCTGCTGATACTTCTCTTCGGTCTAAAGAAATTGCGCTTTCTATTCTTGTATGTTCGTAATATACGTCTCATCGGTCGGGTGTCCTGGCAGGTGCAGCACCCATTGTTGGGGTGATCGGGGAGCCCCAAATAGAGGTGGGGCTGGGGCTTTGTCTGTGCAGCAGCCCTCTCACGGCCCCTGCCCTGTGGGGGCGGTGACTAGTCCTCTGGGTCCAGCTCGGACTGGGCACAGGACACCCTCGTGGCTTCGGGGAGAGGGAGGAGTGGGAGGGGTTATTCCTCGGGCCCCTTTCCCTCCTTCCGTGCGGGGGAGGGGGCATCAGTGGCCGACTGTCCCACCAGAGGGCCCTGCTTCTCTCCAGGCTTCTCTCCTGGCAGCCCTTCGGCAGGACTCTGCCCTCTGGGCTCAAAGTCCCCTTTCCCCCTTTTCCCTTTGGGCCTAGAGGTGGTGACCAGGCCTCAGCCACTGGCCCTGAGTCACCGTGATCTCCCTGTGGTCCTGCCCCCTTCCTGCCCACACCCCCACCAGCAGTCATGCAGTAAAGGCTCATGGGATTGTTCTCACTGTATGAGCCATGTGCTTCTTGTCACAAAGTGACAAAGGGACCCTTACGATGACGTGGGTGGGGTGCAGGGAAAGCTCAGGGCTGAGCAGAGAGGGGCTGGGCAGGTGGAGAATGTGTCCAGGCCGTGGTGTCCCCCCTGTGTCCCCCAGGGAGGGCGCCAACTTCCTCTCCTTTCCTCCCTTATCTTCCAGGCCCCTGAGGGCCACATCCCCTGGGAGTGAGAACATGCGGGGGCTCCGGATACGGCCGGTGCTGGACAGCGCTCTGGGGCGGGCCTGGGTCTGGCGGGGTCATCCGTGATTCCGGCACCTACATTCTGTGTTCGCTGGGTCACTGAGGTGTCTGATTAACAAAGAGATAGATGTGCAGGCGTTGGGAAAGGGCGCTCGTCTCTCTCAGGGGATGGGAGTGAAGCACCAGCACATGCTGGATGCCACAGGTTTGGGAGATGACTCTCCAACACCTAGATCTCAGGTTAGAGTGGGGGTCACTTATTAGCCATTGATCATCGCGTGGTGGGGACATGTGAAGCCATAGGGTGTGGAGATCGGCTGCTTGAAAGCCGTGAAGCTGTGGGATGACATGAGTCTGGTGAGAGGCAAGGCCAACGGGATGAGCAGCTGGAGCCTCCGTCAGCGCCAGTCACTGCTGAGCAGAGGACGTGGGTTGGAACAGTCTGGGTGGGAGAGAGATGTGGGGGCTTGACCCAAGCTGGTGGCATTGGGGCAGTGAGAAGAGGGCACTTCCTTAGTTCATTTTGAAGGTGCAACCTGCAGATTTTGCTGCTGGATGGATGTGGGTGTAAAGTGAGTAAGAGTGACACTGAGGTCGAGCCTGCACACCTAGCGGAGCTCCCGGTGCTGGGGAGCAGGGACCACAGGGGCAGGTGGGGTCAGGGACAGAGCTCGGGTTTGGACACATGAGGACGTGCTGGGCACACTTGAACTTCTGGGGCTGCAGCAGGGCCTCCCTTTCTGGCACCCATGCCCTCTGCGGGGGGCTTTGCTGCTCCTTCTATAAAGAGAGGAGGCTATCGCCCAGCCTTGAGTCTGGCTGGTCTTGAGACTTGCTTTGGTTGACAAAATGCAGACAGGATGTTGCGTGGCTTCTGAGCCTCGGCCTCAAGGGGATTTGCAGCGTCTGCTCTCGAGATCTTCGGCACCTTCCCTGAGATGCCAGGAAGAGCCCAGGGTGGATCAGAGACCACATGGGACAGAGAGGAGCTGTCCATGCTGAAGCCCCCAGACCCGCCCGCCAGCACTGAGTGCCCCAGTGATGACTGAGGCCACCTCAGGGCATCACTCCATCAGGCTGCTGGGGGATGGTCTCTGTGGAGTGACCCCAGCAGGGGGACCACCCAGCAGGGGGACCACCCAGCGGAGCCCAGCTCACGTCACTCATCCATGGAGCAGAGCAAAGGGGAGGGTTTATTTTTTGTCTTTTTAGGGCCATGCCTGCAGCATATGGAAGTTCCCAGCCTAGGGGTCGAATCAGAGCTGTAGCTGCCCGCCTACACCACAGCCACAGCAATGCGGGATCCAAGCCGCATCTGCGACCTACACCACAGCTCACGGCAATGCCAGATCCTTCACCCACTGCGCAAGGCCAGGGATTGAACCTGCATCCTCATGGGTGATCGTCGGGTTCTTAACCCACTGAGCCACGACAGGAACTCCTGTTTTTCAGTCACCGAGGCTTGGAGTGGTTGTCAGGCAGCGGCAAATAACGAGTAATGCCCACTTGACATGCACGCACATCCTCTGAAACACGCAGGTTGTGTTATTACTCAGGTTTGGTGAAGCCAATAAGCAGGAGACTCTTGCTGTTGAAAAGATAGCTTGTGACTCACAGTTCCCAAGGGGGGGGGTCACACGATGCCTTGGTGCGGGGTGGGGGGGCAGGAGAAGCATCAGGACCAGGCACGAGACAGAGGGAGCACAGGAGACACGAGCAAGGGCCTCTGCGGTGATTCCCGCGAAGACGTGGGCCGAGTGTGCAGTTGAGGATCTGCCTCCTTTGAATAATCTCACTGGGCTCTGGGTCTGGGGTCGGACCCTGGCTGAGGGCAGGGGGTGTGTGAGAGCCTGGAGGAGGGGCTTGGGCGTGTGGACTCTGGGTTAGTTGGTTCGCACGTGAAAAATGCACTCTAGTCACTTACTATCCCTAGGAATTGGGTGGCCCCGGGAGGGCCAGTCCCTCCAGGCCCCAGATGTCACAGCATCAGAATAAAAAGACAGGCTTAGTGAGCAGGTGTCCCAGAACCCGCTGGCTCTGTGGCTCTGGCTCAGGGGAAGGTCCTGCCTGGAGATGCAAGCGTGAGGGTTGTCTGGGACCAGCCTGAGTGAGGCTGGGAGGAGAAGTGGCCCCAGGCAGAGCCAGCAGGATCTCCATGGAGATGGCGAGGAACCAGAACCTGAAAAGACTGCAAAGGAGCCACCCCCTGGAGGAGGAGGAAGCCAGGAGCGAGCTGGCATCCTGACAGCCAAGGGAGCAGGAGGAGGAGGGCTGGACTCTGGAGCTGAGGCTGCAGTGGTCAAGGGGGAGGGGCAGAGAAGTGACCTTGGGGTCAGGTGACATGGATGGGGAGGGCGGGACACTGCCCCAGGGGTCCAGAGGGCACCGTCCCCTCTGCCCACACACCTCACGCCCTCCCCCCCAACCCTTTCACCTGCCCTCTTCCTGCCTCATTTCTCCCCCATTGTGCACCTGCTGCACACGCCACGTGCCACTCACTTCTCCTGTGCCCTGTCCCTCCCCTCGGCGCGCGTGGCCTTCCCTGGTGGGGGATTTTGGCCCCAGCTGAACACTCAGAACCCAGAGCAGAGCCTGACAGTCTGTGTTCTGTGACCCTGGGTTGAGTGAGGGAGGGAGACGAATGCATCAGCGGACGCACAAGCTCCTGGGGTGCAAAGGAGCAGGGCCCCAGGGGAGTAGAGGCCTCGCCTCTTGGTGCCCCCCCACCAGCCGCTGCTTTTCGCTGCCATTGGGTTAGGGCGTCCGCAGTGCCTGGAGCTTAATAAGTCGTCATGAAATGAACAGATAAATAAAAAGGCAACACCATGAACTCAGTGTTCAAAAGGGCTTGTGTTTTGTGTTAATTGCTAATCCAAATCTGACATTTCTCACACCTACTCCAGAAAACAAACAAACAAACAAAACCACATCTCCATTAATGAAAGCACTTACTGCAATTTTACTCTGTAGAAAAGCTTTTAGCAAACACCAAGACAGTAAAAATTAAAGTTTAAATTTTTGCTGAATTGTTTGCAGTTTAATTATCCGGCGTGTTTTTGGCAAGAAATGCTTTAGTCCGGGGTAGTTGAAAATTTATTGGTGTGTTCGCTCTTGATTCTGCTTGATTGCTGGAGATAAGCCTTCTTGGGGAGGGCGCCAGGCTCCCTAGAATGCAGCCTGAAGTTCAGGTTCAGAAGCATGTATGCGGCCGGAGGTCCAGGTTCAGAAGCACAGTGAAGAGGAAACGGAGGAGGGACCGTGGCGCTGGAAGCCTGCGAGGATGAGCTCTTCGTGTGGCTGATGGATTTGGAGACGAGGGGCATGCGTGGCCCTCCCAGGAACGGTGAGGCCCTTCCGATCCAGACTGGCCGGCTCTCTTAGGGAGGCCGTGTGCAGGCCCGTCGGTGTGGCCGGGGTGCCCACGGCCAGTCAAGCCTGGTTGTGCCGGTCAGGACGGGCGAGGTCGTGCTGCGGAAAGGAGCGGCTTTGATCTCAGAGCGTCCAGGCGGTGAGCGCGCCTAACTTACGTTCCTGTCTCCGTCCCGCGCAGCCCGGCGCTCGTCCCGCCGTAGCCGTGCAGGGATGCTGGACGACCCAGGCGCCCAGTCCTTGGACACCTGGGCCTCACCACAGACCCCAGGTGTTGTCAGGACGCAGGAGAACGTGGCACGTCCCCCACCAGCTCTTACATTCTCTGTCCAGAGTTGGTTCCATCCTTGGAGCCATGAATGGTCACGTCTGTGCTCACGGGGTTGGGAAGAGGGAGCCTCTTGGACAGAAGGCGGGAACTGGGAATAGTGGTGTGTGCAGCTGGACACAGGGTTCTGTTGCCCAGGGCCTGGTGTGGCAGTCAGATGCCAGCTGGGCACAGGGACCCAGAGGCCCTCTGGGTCAGGGAAGCCATGGATTTAAGTGAGGAGGGTGGTGTCCCAGCTTCCCAACAACAGGGCGCCTTGTGCATCAGCTGGAGACCCCGGCATGGAGACCCAGTGCTTTCAGGACTGCCAGTCCTTCCCCCCATTCATGAGGCTCCCTCCATCCAACTCCCCTGAGCTGCTCCCTCTGGGGGGCCCAGGGGCAGATGAAACACTGAGGGGGGTCCTGGGTCAGAGCAAGCTTAGTACCTCCTGGGCCAGCCCAGGGGCGGTGCCAGAAAAGGGCCAAGCAGAGGACATGGCTCCTGTGGTTCAGGGCCCCAGTGGAGGAGCCCTGGGACCCTGTTAGCTGCCTCACCAGCCCCCCAAGGGAGAGGCCCCCCCGAAGCCCGGTTCATGTCCACGTCCACGTGTCCCTGAGACTCTGCTCAGCCACCCTGACTTGGTCCATGTGGGTTTCCGATTTCAGAGCGGGCAGGGCAGGTGTGAGTCTAGGAGAAGGAGGGGAGCTCTGGATGCCCTGTGTTGGGGGAGGGGAAGCACACGGGGGAGCCCCTGGCGGTGGCACAGAGGAGAGAAGCCTGGGTTGTCCGGTTCTTCCTAAACTTAATCTGTGGGACCAGTAAGTCTTGGTGACAGAGGCACATGCCAGGGCATCCCCACTCCTGGAGGAAACTCTAAGCAGCAGAGCAAGTGTTGCTCAAACCCAGGAGAACTCTCCTTCCCTGAAGGCCTGCACACTTTCTCCTGCGAAAGAGGAGCATGGAGACCAAGCCCCCTTTCACCTTGGCTGGTAGGAAGCTCAAAGCCAACTAAGAAGAGTGGCTCGAGCTACCAATCTTTCTCTGTAGTTTTGTCTTCTGTCCTCAGGTATGAATGATTCCATGGGTCTGTTTTTAAAAATTATTTTTGCGTTTTATTGTATGAATTAGTGTCGGGTACTCTGTAAAGGGAAGCCTAAGGACGTGCAGCCTGTGGTGGAGGGGACTGGATGGGGAGGACGGGAGGCTTTGGGGTTGAAAGTGGAAAGTTTGTCTCAATTGACAAGACCGTCCAGGGCTGTTCGCCCCCTGCAGCTGTGAGGCGATCCCCCAGGCTGGCCGTCCAAACAGTGGGTGGGCACGGGTCTTCCAGGACAATGCGGCCCCGGCAACGGGATCCTTAGCCTGACTGAGGAGAGCCTTCTGGGTATGAGCCTGGAGCTGCAGGCGGGGTCCTCTCTGGCTGCTGGAGGGGCCCCCGCAGAGATGCCTCGGCTCCCCAGCGGGGGAGGGGGAGGCGGGCAGGCTTAACCTGGTGAGGGCTTCTCAGCAGGGGTCAGCATCTGAGCTTCTGAAACACCCACGCGTGGGCCTCCCCCAAACCCGGGGAGTCAGAGCCTCTGGGATGGGGCACCAGGTCGGCATTCTGACCCAGGTGGTTCCCGCGTGCAGTCGGGGGCGGGGGGGGGGGGGCGGCCACCCCCTCCACTCCCGGTGGGGTGTCTCAACATCCTGACAACCTCACATCTCTGAGGACACTGGGTTCTCCCCTGTCCCCTGGGGAGGACCACATTCACCCAGGGGGGACCCGGCGGGGTGTGGACCCAGCTCCCCAGATCCAGAGAAGTGATGGGGTCTGTGCCACCCTGGGGCCCGGGCGTGCCACCCTGACCCTTCTGAAGGTGGCGGGGTATGTGCACGTGCTCTCGGCTCCTTGTCCAAATCTTCGTGCTCGAGGTCCCCCGAGGCTTGCACGCCCAGCGGGCTGAATTCTGCATTCGAGGGGCTGTGGCGTAACCGGCGCAGGCACATTTCTGGAGGCTCTGGTGGGGCTCTCGGGTCTTCAGGAGGGGTGGACTCAAGGGGCCTTGCTAAGACAGGGGATTGCTTTTTAGACAAATGCAGAGGCTAAGAGCATGGGTTGCATTGGTGGGACAGGGTGGCGCAGGTGCTAGAAGGGCCCGTCTCAGTAGGTCTGGAGTCACCCTCGGCCTCCTGGAGCAGAGCCGAGGGTGGAGCCGGCCCAGGTGGCCTGAAACCTCAGACCTCTGCGGGCCTGTCCTCTGAAGTGGGCCCTGAACACTGTGGCTCCAAAGAAGAAAAAGAACGAAAACAAAAGCAAAACAAAACCCCTAGGAAAGCAAATCAGAAGGTCTTAGGAAACCTCCCCAAAATGCAAACAGCAGAGGTGGGATTCCCCCAGGAACTAATTAGGCTTCCTGTTTAAGTGCAAAGCATCCGTTCTGAAGTGCTTCCCCAGACTGGCCTAGGGCCTGCCAACCTGCCCTTCTAAATGGCTTTGTCTTCCCTTCCGGACTAATTGCTCTTTAAGCTAAGCGTTGTCAGATAAATGCTTTCTTATTCAAATAGCCAAGCAGCTCCTTGCGCTCCCCAGGCCGGCTCACCTTGGGCAGGGAGCTGCCTGGGTTTTTTTTCCCCATCTCTGGTCCAGCAATTTAGCAACTGCTGGTTGAAAGATGCTAAATTAATTTAAGAGGTAATGTAATGCAGAACAAGGCTCTTAATTGAAAAATGAAATGCATCTTCCCAACATCAGAGTTTAGATTTGGAATGCTGATGTTTCATTAGCATAGCGTTCGGCCTTTTAAAACGAAGAAACTGTTCTTTGGAGAATCCAAAACCCAGCGCATTTTCCTCTCAGGTGAACTGGGCCGTGTGAGCAGTGGCCCTCCTTAAGGGTCTGCGCTGGGCAGCCTTTGGAGCTGGCTTTGTGCGGAGGGGCTGAAGGTAGCTGGTTTTTGCTGCAAAAGCTCCTGTATGCCCTGGCTCCTGCATGCCCTGGCTCCTGCCTTCTTTGCTTCTTTAGAGCCCTTTCTCAGAACGATCCTAGAGGCTGCCTCCCCGGATTAAGTCCTCAGCAAACCCGCTGAATAGAATATAATTCTCAATTCTCAGGATGTGCATCTTTTGTTCAGTCGACGATGACACCCGCACCTGGTGTCCCCAAGCGCTTTTTTGGCGCCCACGCCTCTTTCCGGGATCTCCATCTCGTGTGGAGCTGCAGCGTGGGAGAGGGATGCTGATATGCAGTCCTGTCACCCGGTCCTGCTCCGTTCATTTGCAAGTGACCCCGGGAGGCTGGCTGGTGACAACACAGTTGAGAAGTGTCATTGTGTTGGGGACGACTTTGCTGCCACTGGTTTTTGGTTAATGGGATAAGTTATAATTTTACACTCTAAAATATCAGCATCCATCCAAAATGAGTACATTATAAAAGCAATTAGTGTAGATTATGGATTTGAAATGGAGAAGGAAATATATTAATATGTCTAATTACTATGTTAATTAGGCATCAGTGCCATAATATTTCATACCTAAATGCTAATGTTGATGAAACTGTAATTATTATATATTTTTTTTGGAGTGAAAAATGAATCCCTGCTATTCTCCATGGTAAAGAACAGACACTGGCCCAGCGCCCGGAGGGTCCAGGCTTACCGCTGCCTGCCGCTTGCCTGCCAGGCCCTGAGTGACGCAGCCAGCATCTGAGCGGACAGGCCGTGTCCGTGGAAAACCGGCTGAAATGGTAGCAGCCTTATCCTGTCTGAGCCCCTGCTGCCTCGGGTAGTGGGTGAAGTTGTGTGTGCACAGCTTGGGTGTGCACTTCGGGATTTCAAGGAATTTGCTGGACTCACATACCTTCTAAAGCCTGGTGCCTCCAGAGCCAGAATTACATTCTAATGTCTGCCGTTTTCCAGGGACGCGTCTGTCCCAGAGCCGTGGGATGGGCCAGCAGGGTGACCTGGGACCCAAGGTTCTCGGAGGTGGCTCTCGTTGCCCCCAGCCAGAGTCAAGCATCCCCAGTGGCCTAGAACTTCCCTGACTTTAAAACTGACGGCATCTTGGGAGCCCTGGGACGCGGGTTCAATCCCCGCCCCGGCACAGCGAGTTAAGGATCATGCGTTGCCGCTGCTGCGGCTTGGATCGCAGCTGTGTCTCGGATCTGATCCCGGCCCTGGGAGCTCCACGGGCCTGTGGGGCAGCCAAAAATGAAAACGGGAAAAGCAAACAAACCCAAACGGACAGTCCTGTGTGCTGGGAACACTTCAATCCAAGGAGAATGGAGGTGGCTTTCCTGGGACTATCGTGGATTTAAAACTGAAGCCCCCTAGGTCCCTGGCAAAACTGGGCCGAGCCCTCCTTCTGGCTCCAGGGACACCACTGCCAGCGAAACCCCGCCAGGGCCTGTGGGACTCGAGGGCCACCCACCTGCCGGGTGGCTTTGTGTCCAGCAGCAAGGACGACTGGGAAATTAAGGTGCCCTTCCAGACACTTGGGTTCTGAGCTCTTGTGACCCTTCCTGTCGTTTTGTCTGTACATGGCCTGGGGCCTTGGATGGCAGCTCTCGGGGTGAACGGAACCTCGAGGCCACGGAAGGCAAGGCTGTAGGCTCCAGTGGGAGCCCTTGAGGCCTGGCCCAGCTTCCCAGCGGGTGGGAGCCCCTCAAGCTGACCTTCTACCTCTCTGTCCACTCTGCTTTCTTGTGGGAGTGTCCCCTATTTCCCTTTTGGGGAGCCTATTTTGTCCCACCCGTTGGACAAAGTCTCATGGGACCTGGGTTAGAGTCCCCGAGCCTTCCCGGGGAGGAAGCGGTGGGCCACCCTGCACGGCCATCAGATGGTTCTTGTAAGCTGAGTCCTGAGCACAGGGACGAGAAGGTCAGCAGTGGCTGGAGGCGCCTCACCCCTGAGGCGCGGGGGCTGTGGCTTCGTGGTCCCCGAGTCTCTCTGGGGTCACTTGGTTTCTGCTCATTCTCAGCGTGGGGCCTTGGTCATTTTTGTGAGTCCTTGAGCTTCTTTCTTAGCCTTCTCGTGATTTCCCTAATGGCTTGAGCTTTCCAGATGGACTTAGGGTCTAGCAACCCGAGATCCCCCATGTCTGCGGAAATCAGGACCCAGGGGGTCTCCAGGGTCCCCGAATTGCACCCTTGCAGGGACTGGTGTCCTGTCCGCTTTACCTTGGTCCCCTTTCATCAGGGGCCCTGGTGGGGGCAGGAATTTCAAGCTGCCAGAATCCAGCCACCCAAACAAACAATCTGGTTTCCCGCTGACCCCAGCCATGTGGGCCATGGAGAGAGAGGGTCTCTGGGCATATGGCCCCGCAGCCCCAGGCCCTGTGCTCGCCTTGGTTGAGAACTGAGGGGCTCCAGGGCACCTGGCCTCCCACTGGCCGTGCAGCAGAAGCAGACAGCTCCCCTCCGCCGTGGGGAGCTGTCGTGGTATGGCTCCTTGGTGGCAGGTCCCTCTGTGCCCAGAGCTGGGGGCCGGGCCGGGGAATGAGCGGTCTGGGACCACTCTGTGGACGGGCCGTTCCCCTCCGGCTCAGCTTGATGACCCGGCGAGGCTATTCCTCACTTGGCTGCTGTCAGCTTCACCTGCTATTTTATTCGAAAAAACAGGCTTGGGAGGCAGCGTCTGAGAATCCAGGTGGGAGGTCTCGGGCCTGCGGCTGGGCAGAAGCAGCACGGGGCCATCTGACCCCAAGAAACATCCCAGGGGGAGCACCTGCCTGGCCTGGCGCTCTGTGTGCCCAGCGCCTGGCCTGTGGCGCGACGCCCTCACCTGCCCTGAGTTGGGTTCTGGCTTTGATGTGGCCGCATGAGAGCCTCGGTTGTTCCCTGGGTTTTGTCAAGCCCTGAGGGGTGGCAGTGGGGGGGACTGGGTCCCCGCAGCTGGAAGGACGCCTGGGTGTGCCCTGAGGGCTGGATTCGGGGAGGCGTGGACGGTGCCACCCTTGGGGACCGGGATTGGGGTTTTATCAGGAAATTAGCCAAAGGAGAGTGTGTTGTTACAAGGGGGAGCCTTTGGGACGTCTGGTCATTGCTTTAGGTTTGCAGGGTGACAGGTCGTGTTCCTAACGGGACTGTCTCCGTGGATCCTGGATGCTCCGTACCCTGTGCTGTTGTCTTTTTTGTCTTTTGTCTTTTGAGGGCCGCACCCGCGGCATATGGAGGGTCCCAGGCTAGGGGTCTAATCAGAGCTGCCGCTGCCGGCCTGCGCCACAGCCACAGCAACACGGGATGCTTGACCCGCTGAGTGAGGCCAGGGATCGAACCTGCAACCTCAGGGTTCCTAGTCGGATTTGTTCCCGCTGCGCCACGACGGGGACTCCTTCGTAACCTGCATTGTTAAGGAGGATATTCATTTTCAGATGCGTCTGGGAAGCATCACAAGTGCTCAGTGACCCTGCGACAGTGTAGAAAGGACCTGCCTTGGCCGCTTAACTGGAAGGTGGGAAAGTATCTTTTTCCTCGTCTTTGAGAATTTTATTCACCTTTCGCCGCCTCAGCTCTCAGCCCACGTGAGGGTTTCCGTGCGAGTCTGAGCTCGGCGCGAGTGGACCGAGCCATCCGGATCCTCCTTAGATTCCCATGCGTGCTGAGCAGCCCCACGGCCCTCCCCGTGGAGAGCGTGAGGGGTGCCCATCTGCCTTTGGGCAGGATGGAGTTGCTTTGGTTCTTCCCTCTGTGGTCACGGGTGATGCACGGGAGACGCAGCGGGAAGGAGGCCTGTCACGCCCGGGCTCCCCCTCCGTTGGGTCCAGCCTGCCGTGGGGGCACTGCCCGGGGCTGGGACTGGCCAGGAGTGCCTGCTGACACCACAGGCTCAGGCTGAGGCCAGCCCTGGAAGCCTCTCTCTGTCACTGCCCCTTGGTTGATTTGGACATGCAGCTGTTACGCTGGAAAGCTGGTTGTCAGCTTTATGTGCAAATTGAACCCTGCCAGATGCGTTGGTGGAGATGATTAGAGCGTGGTGGGTTCTGTCCTCCGGAAGAGGATTTTTTCATAAGTAAACAGTTACCTTCTGCATCCTCTTGCAGCAAATCTAGATGCCTCTTCACCGAATGTTTTTAAAGCCAAGCCATCCTCAAAGAATTTAAAAAGAGGTATAGCTGGGAGTTCCTGTCGTGGCTCAGTGGTAATGAACCCGACTAGTATCCATGAGGATGTGGGTTCAATCCCTGGTCGTGCCCAGTGGGTTAAGGATCTGGCGTTGCCGTGAGCTGGGGTGTAGTTCGCAGATGTGGCTCGGATCCCACATTGCTGTGGCTGTGGTGTAGGCCAGCAGCTAAAGCTCTGATTGGACCTCTAGCCTGAGAATTTCCATATGCTGCAGGTTCGGCCCTAAAAAGACACACACACACACACACACACACACACACACACACACACACACACAAAAGCTATAACTAATAAGCTAGTAGTGGAGACAAAATGATGTCATAAAGAACACTCTGATAACCCAGAAATAGTCAGAAAAAGAGGAAAAACAGGACAAAGAATAACTGGAGTGAAAAGAAAATAACTAGAAAGATGATAGGTGTAATCCAATCCAATCAGTAAGTGTATTAAATGCACGTCCTAAACATTGCAAATATTCTCGAGCCATTTAAAAGCCGAGATGATTGGATCAGATGAGGGAGAAAGGCGCAGCTAATTGCCTTCTAAGAAACGTACTTTCCTGTGAAGACATGGACGGGGTTCAAGGCTACAGTTGGGAGAAGATGTACCAAACTAGCATCAGTCAGTGGACCCAGAACAAGGGCCATCACCAGGGAAGGAGAGCGACGCGGGTTAAGGGAGAGGACAGTTCACGGAGAGGGGTCATCCTGGATGGACGCGGCGAATGCAAGAGCTTTCAAATGTACGAAGCGAACTTGATGGGATTGACACGGGCAACGGGCCATAATTATAGTTGGAAAGCTGTGACCCTCCTCTCTTTGTAACCCATGGAACAAGTAAACAGAAAATCAGTAAGGACGTAGAAGATGAGCACAGCGGCTCTTCCAACTTGATCTAATTGACACTCAGAAAAATTCACCCAGCAACAGCAGAATCTACAACGGCCCAGGAAACATTCAAACATTCGCCAAGGCAGTCTCTACTCTGGACCATAAAATGAGCTGCAGCAATTCAACACATTTAAAATAATTAAAATTGCATAAGGTGTGTTCTCTAGCTACCAGGGAGTGAAATGAGAAATCTATTACAGAAAGATATTTGGAAAATTCCCCCAAATTTGGAAACCAAAAGGCCTGCTTCTAAATAATTTGCAGGTCAAGGGGAAGGCGGGAAGGATAGGGAAACGATTTCCCACCGAATGAAAATAAAAACACCCGACATGAAGATTTGTGGGTTACAGTTAAAGCAGTGTTTTGAGAGACATTTATGGCATTAGACATTTATACTTAAAAAAAAAAAAGAATGGTTTCCATTCAAGAATCTGTTAAATAATTGGATGAAGAAGAACTAATCAATTACAAAGCAAACTGAAGCAAGGAAATACCAAAGATAGGAGCAGAAACTAAGGAAATTGAAAACAGAAAAATAGAGAAAATCAATAAGACCAAAAGCTGGCTCTTGGAAAAGATCAATAAATTTGATAAACCTTGAGTCAGACTTGTCAAGAATAAGAGTGGATATAATAGATCCCATATCAGGGATGAGAGAAGGTGTCATTAGTGGTCCTAAAGACATAGAAAGGGTACAGGGAGTATTATGAAACACTCATAAGTATTTCAGAATTGTGGGGCATCTGTCTTAGCCTTTGACAAATTATATATTAACTCCAGGCTTCAGTTTTATCTTCTTTAAAGAGGTGGAATAATAGCTCCATGCCTTGCAGATTTGGTGTCTGCTGAGGGCTTGCCTCCTGGTTTGTAGAAAGCTGCCTCCCTGCTGTGTCCTCACCCCCTTCTAAAGGCACTAATCCCTTCCCATGGCCCCACCCTCATGACCTAATCTAACCTCATCACCTCCCCAAAGTCTTACCTCCAGATACCACCATGTCGGGGGCTGGGCTTCAACAGACACATTTTGGGGGCGGGGGGAACACAATCATTCAGTCCATGCCGGGCCTTTGGCTGTGGTGTGATGTCGAGACAGCCTATGCCCCAGGCTGCAGCCCAGTGGTGAAGGAGCAGGTGGAGCTGATAGGAACATCTCTTGGAGGCCTCTTGTCTACTGCCCGTGCCTCCCATCAGCTCGTCCAACCAGGAGGCAGAGAGAAAGGGCGTGAGACGACGGAGTCTGAGCAGGGATGCTGCACAGAGAAGAAGGTCTGGGAGGATGGAGAGGACAGCCCAGGACAGGCTCAGTTTCCTTCTCTGTGAAACGAGCACGTCGGGTACCCAGCGAGGTTGTCATGGAGACGAAATTGATAACACCTGTCCAGGGTTCCACCCAGCGCCAGCATAAAGGTAAGAACGGAGCAAGTGACCATGGTAATTTTTCACAGTGGTTTTTTATTTTTGTCTTTTAGGGCTGAACTGGAGGCATGTGGAGGTTCCCAGGCTAGGGGTCAAATCGGATCTGTAGCTGCTGGCCTACACCACAGCTGCAGCCAGGTGGGATCCGAGCCAAGTCTGTGACTGACACCACAGCTCACGGCAATGCTGGATCCTTAACCCACTGAGTGAATCCTCATGGATACTAATCGGATTTGTTTCTGCTGAGCCACCGTGGGAACTCCTTCATAATGATTTTCGATAGAACTGCTGTATATTTTCTTTTTGCTAGAACACAAATCAAAAATAGCTTTCCATGTCCAAAAATTCTTCCAAAGCATCGTTTTTAGTCTCTGAAGAATATCCCGTTTTATGGATGTTCCCAAATGTCCTCAACCTTCTCTTGTTTTCGGACAGTTAGGTTCTTATTTTCCACTAAGAGTGAAGCTTCGGGAGTTCCCTGGTGGATCGGTGGGCTAAGGATCTGGTGTTGTCACTACTGCGGCCCAGGTTGCTGCCATGGTGTGAGTTCTATCCCTGGCCTGGGAATGTTCGCCTGCCATGGGCACAGCTGAAAAGAAATAAAAAAACATAAGTAAGTAAGTAAAAGGAACACAATAGAGTCCTTATTATTATTATTATTTTTTTTTTAAAGTGAAGGTTGAATCAGTCTTTCTGTAGCTAAATATTTGGACAGATCCTTGATCAATTTCTGGAAGTAGAATCACTGAGTCATGGCATACACGTAGCTTTAAAGTTTTGATATTTACAGCCAAATCAACTTCAAAACGATTGTGTAGCAGTAACCACGAGCTTTGGGTCACCAGCTCCTTGGAATCAGAACTCTCTCTGGCTGGGGACACAGGACCACTCAGTGGGTGTGTCTGGGGAACACGTGACTTTAGCTCTCGACGTCTCTGTGGCTGGATGTAGGGCATCTGCCTGTGGGGCCTTCCTCATCCCGAATGGCCACCTGCTTCTGGGGACTTGGCCACCAGGGTTCCCCTCCACACTGCTGCTTGGCCGTCTCCTTCTCAGCGCCACCCCCCCTTTCCTATCTTAGTTGACTTAGATTTCCTGGAAGCAGGACCTGGAGCAGGGGCCGGGTGCTCTGTTTGGTTCATGGACTGTGAGCCAGCATGATGTGGGTGTGTGTCACTCTTAGGTAAAAGCATTTCAGGGCTGGAGCCCTGCTTTGTGTCTCTTCTCCCCGCCTCTGAGACCTGGGAGAATCTGTGTTCAGAAGGAGAGCTGCAGGTGGAGGCCTCACCTGGTCCTCGCCCGCTGTATGTGCGTGAGAAGTACACCTTGGTTTTAAGCCATCCGGCTTCGGGTTTGCCTGTCATGAGAGCTAGTCTTCCTCTCCTGACTAGTTCAGGTGGGGAGTTTGACCTCATTCATGAAATAGCAGAAGGACAGGGTGGCTGGGGGTGTGGTGGCCAAGGCAGGTGGCGCACGCGGGGGTGGTGCTGGCAGCAGGTGGCGCACGCGGGGGTGGTGCTGGCAGCAGGTGGCGCACGCGGGGGTGGCGCTGGCAGGTGGAGCGGGAGTGAGGACATCGGGCTCGACTCTGGAGCAGCTGGGAGTCCTGGGAAGGCCGAAGCAGAGGACAGTTTGGTCTGGTTCACACCTCGGACAGGCTGCAGGCGTCAGGATGACCTGAGGGCTGGTTGCGCCTTTTCAGGAACGCAGCGGCTGGCTGGGACAAGGCCAGGTTGTGTGTGTGGGGGGGGAGCAGGTGGGTCCAGCACAGTTGGGAGGCAGAGAAGACTGGACTTGTTCATGGAGTCGGGGTCAGGAGTAAGGACGAAGAGGAGCCAAAGACAGCTCCCCGCTCGGCCCTGACCCACTGGAAGAATGGTGGGGCCGATCTTGGCCCTGAGAAGACTCGTGAAAAGCAGCTTGGTGAGAAGTTCCTGGGTTCTGCCTGGCGTCTTTGGTTTGAGGTTCCTGTTACATCCACAAGGAGGGGGTGATGTGTGTACTAGGATTAGGTCCGGAGCTGTCACCCGGCCTGTTCGGCGTTAGGAGCGTGGTGCCTCTCAGAGCCATGAGACGAGGCGGCCTCAACCCCGTGCATATTCTGTGGGCTGTTCGGGGTCTGTGGTGCCTCAAAGGACAGCAAGCGGCCAGTTCACATTCAGATCTCGTAAAATGTTTGGTAGATTTCCTGTGAGCGGAGAGGCGCCTCCCTGTGCTGACAAGCGCATCTGCAGCACCATTTCCTCTGCAGCTACTGTTCACAGCGAAAGCATTCCCCTTGTTTTCCACCATTGCTTCTGTGTCAAGTTCCCTAAAGTGCCTCAAGAGTCAGAGTTTCCACTTCTGAGGTTTGGTGGTGCCCAGTGGAAAGCTGCTCTCACCAGCCCCGCCAGGCGCCTGGGCTGGTGTTCTCACGCTCACTCACTTTCTGCCACATGCGTCTCAGCTCAGGGTGGGAATTGCTGTCCAGTCTCTGATAAAAGAGAGTTCAGACACTTGCACTCCTGCATGTCCAAGACCAGCTTCTGGTGGTGGGAGGGGGGTGTGAAGGTGAGCAAGGCATGGACCAAGGGCAAGGAGCTTATACCGTGAGGATGGATGAGCATGTTGGCCTTGACCAAGCCCAAGGTCTGTTGAGGCAGGTTCTCAACATCGTGCTCTGGGGATGTGAGGAATACGGGTACCATCTGGGAGTCAGAGATGCTTTTTAGGGCAGTGGGGGTTCAGCTGAGTGGCCAGAAGTAGGAGACCATGTTTCCTTTCCATTGCAAGTACAGAGACCTCACCAACTTACTCAAGCCCGGTAGAGAATTTGCTGGCCTTCGCAACTGGAAGGGCTGGATCTAGGAGTTCGCATGTCGCAGTTAAGAGCCTGTCCCTATTTCTTGGCCACGGGTTCTCCCACGTCATCTTCATTCTCAGGCGGACCCTTCTCATATTCTGACAGAAAAAGCCCCTATGAACTCCAAGTGCAGACCTTACTAGTTTGGTGTCCCCTTTCCTAGGAGGGAAGAGCTTTGCTTTGCTAACTTTACAGCAGAAGCCCCGGGTGGCCATGTGTCCAGTGCTTAACCAACACTGCCCATTGGGATGTGTGTTCTATTCAGCAGCCCAGGCCCTGGGCCAGCCCTCTTGCTGGACACCCGAACCACTTGGACAAAAGATGCGGGAAGGGTTGTTTTTCCAAAGTGAAATTAAGGAGCTGTTACCAGATGAAAAGGCATCAATGCTGAGGGAAGCAAAAATGACAGATGCATGACATAGAAGCCAGGAGGTTGGCAGCAGACACTTGATCTGTCTATCCATCTGTCTATCCATCCACCCATCCATCCGTCCATCCATCCATCTATCCATGCACCCACTTGTTGAATTCAATGTGTAAATTTCCTGTGGCTGCTCTTACAAATGATCACAGGTTTTGTGATTTAAAATAGCACACATTTGGAGTTCCCATGGTGGGGCAGTGGAAATGGATCCAACGAGGAACCATGAGGACTTGGGTTCAATCCCTGGCCTCACTGAGTTGGGTTAAGGATCCGGCGTTGCTGTGAGCTGTGGTGTAGGCCGGTAGCTGCAGCTCCAATTAGACCCCTAGCTTGGGAACCTCCATATGCAGTGGGTGCTGCCCTAAAAGGACAGTAAAATAAAATAAAACCGCACATACTTATTATCTCATAGTTCTGGAGGTCAGACATCTGACAGGGCCTCAGGGGACTAAACCCAAGGTGTCAAGAGGGCTGTGTTCCTTCTGGAGGCTCCAGGGGAGAACCCGTCTTCTTGGATTTCCTGCCTGGAGAGGCTCCCATTTCCTTCATCTTCGAACCAGCAGTGGGCAGGGTCTTCTCGCTCTGCCATTTCCTTGATTCCCTCTCTTATCATCTCTCTTTTTGACGTCCAGACATTTTATTTCTGTATATTACAAACCAGACAAGCAGTTATTAATTTTGATTGAAACAGTCAACTATATTTTAAAGTGATTTAAATAACAAGAATAACTGTCTTTTTATTTACGCTTCTGGTCCTCAGTTCGAGGATTCCTTATTACTTGGTGTAGATTCAGATTTCCATCTGGTCTTATTTTCCTTTGCTTGAAAATCTCCCTTTCTCGTAGTGCAGTTTCATTGGTGAGAACATCGTTTTCAGCTTTTGCATTTCTGAAAACTATTTTGCCTTCATTTTTAAAGCTCTTTTTCGGGAGTGAAGGATTCAAGGTTGATAGTGTTTTTCAGTGATTTAGGGTCACTTCATTGCCTTTGAGCTGACACTTGTCCATCGAGATGTCTGCTGTCATCCTTATGTATTTTCATCCAGGTAAATTGACCCTTTTCTCTGCCTTTAAGATTTTTCCCTTTATCATTGACTTTAAACAATTTGACAATGATATACCTTTGCGTGGTTTTCTTTATGTTTATTGTGCTTTAGGTTTGATAAGTTTTTTTTTTTTTGATTGACGGGCTTATGTTTTCATAAAATTTAGAAAAATCTGGTCATGCTAGCCTCAACTTCTCCCCACTTGTAGGCGCTCCCATTGCGTATATGTTTGGCCACTTGAAGTTGTCCCATGCCACCTTGATGCTCTGTTCATATTTTTGAGCCATTTCTCCCTTTCTGTGTTTAATCTCATCTATTGCTGTGTTTTCAAGTTCACTAATTCTTTCTTCCACAATGTTTATGAATTCACTGTTAATTCCATATGTTGTATTTATTTTAATCTCATACCTTATAATTTTCACTTCTAAAACTTCAATTTGGGTATTTTCAAATGTCTTCCACAGCTCTTCTTAACTTGCATGGTCTTTCTGGTATGCCCTGGAGCATATGGGGCATTATAACTGTTTTATGTCCTTTATGCTAATTTTGTCATCTATGTCAGTGCTGGTTTAGTTTTGGTTTCTTGCCTTTTCTCTTCATTGTGGATATTTTCTTGCTTCTTTGGATGCATGGTGGACTTGGACTGGACGCCAGACACAGTGATTTTTACTTTATTCATATGCTGGATATTTTCTATTCCCATGCACATTCTTGAGCTTTGTTCCACACCACAGCTTAGTTCCTCAGAAACAGTTTGATCCTTTTAGGTTTTATGCTTCTTTGGTGGGAGCAGGCCAGGGCTAAGCTACTCCCCAGTTGAGGTAAAATGCTTCTGGGTGTTGTGTCCTATGCTCTATACCTTAATATTTTCCTGCATTGGCTGGTGGGAACAGGCACTGTTCCTGGACCTGTGTGAGTTTGATGATGTTTCCCTGTAATCCTTGTGGGGCTCATTTTCCTGGTCTTGGGTAGCTTTTTCAGAGGATGTGCTAACTGTTGAGGGGAGACCTCCCCAGGTCTCTGGAATTCTCAAAGTGGCAGCCCTCTCCTCCTCCACGCCCTGTGACCTCCAGCCTCTTGGGCTTTCATGGAGTCACAGTTCTGTCTCCTCAATGCAAGGAGACCTCTGCCTGGAGGAGATTTCAATGCAATATCAATTTTAAGACAAATAAAAAGAACCACTTGTTGGGTCTTCTCTCCGTAGCTTTCCATCACCTTGGGAAGGAGAGCGCTTCAATCAGGTGACTTCTTAAATGGGTCGTTCCATGTCTGAGCAGCTGTGAGTGCAGACAGCTCCTCCCAGCTTGTCATTCCTGCTGAGGAGTCCTAGTCCCACTGCTGTGATGTGTGCTCAAATCCTGGGACCGACCTTTCTCTCTGTCTCTCAGGGCTTTATTCCAGCCCCTAAACCATCTAGGTCATGCTCTGTGTTGCCTCCTTTCTTTCCAAGCGAGGGCCCCTTATTTTTTTAGTTAGTTAGTTATTTGCTCTTTATGGCATATGGAGGTTCCCAGGCTAGGGGTCTAATCGGAGCTGTAGCCACTGACTACTCCACAGCCATAGCAACGTTGGATCCTTAACCCACGGAGCAAGGCCCAGTATTGAACCCAAAACCTCATGGTTCCTAGTTGGGTTCGTGGACCGCGGGGTCCATATTTAAATAGGACATTTCAGGTAAATTTCAGTGACAGGGTGTGGCGTTACCTCCTGCTTCCTAGATACTGTGATTCTCTTAGTGTAGCCCAAGCTGCTTCGGCCTTGTTGATGCCTCTGTTCTGTTTCCTGACAGTGAGCTTGACTGAAGCCCCCACATCTTGTTTACCTTCTTGCTTGTTAAGCTACAGGAAGTGTGGTATTTCTCTGCCTCACTCTTAGCTTTCAAAGGATAAGTTTGGGTAAGTGTGTGTTAAAAATTTATTAGCAAAGAGCCAAAAAAAAAAAAAAAGAAAAAGAAAAAAGAAAACCTGCCTGAGCCGGGTTTGCAGTTGCGTGCGCCCTCAACATAAATACGCTAACTTCCATCCTAAATGACACCGCGTTATGTGAGGGCTTGTTAGAGGAGGGCGCGTGTTCAAAGCACAGCCGAACGTTTGGTTACCTGAAGATTCCGATGTTTTATGGAAGTTCTCAATTCGGCAGATTTCAGCATTTCAAGCCAGACTCTTTTAAATTGGTTCTGATTCATTAAACCACACTTTAGAGAACACTTATTTAACCGATAACACTTATAGTATGAGGCTTATGGTGTAACAAATGGTATGTGCTATTGACTTAATGCCGAAATAAAGATGAGCTATTGATATTTGATTAAGATAGCAGCTGTTATATAAGTGCTATACCCTAATGCGGAGAACACTGTTATTATACAGTAGGATAAAATAGTTACTGCAAAGCACCACAATTTAGAAAATAAAGGTTACTTGAAAGCATGAAATTATTTCAAGTTAATTTTGCACTCTGCTCTTGAAGCTGATTAGGATAAAATGTAATGAAATGTAATTTTTGCTAAGCATCTGAGCCAGGAGGGTAGCACAAAACCCTGCAATTAGCCCTGATTGGTACCGAGCTTCCGTGTGCCAGAGATCTGAGTGCATGCTGCTGGTAACAAGGTGACTGCTAAGACTGGCCAGCCTGGCCTCTGGGGAGTGGACTGACACAAGCTGGTCTATGTTTGTGGTTGCCTCTTGGGGGCCGTGGAGACGCCGCCATTATATCTGAGTTCCCTGGGACAGGGAGAGTGCCACGGGAAGTCTTGCGGACGTCCTGGTGTATGTCTGAGTCGGGTGGGCTTGCGTCTGGTCCCCTGGGATGGGTCCAGGTCTAGCGTGTTGCTCAGCTGCTGCCCGGCCCCCTCCTTCTCGGGCTGTCGGTGGGGTAGCCACAGCGACTCACAGGGATGCGCTCCGGTGGGCAATCTTGCCGTTGGGCACCAGGAAGCGATCCCTTCTCGAGGTCTTGGCAGAGAGCTCCGCCCGCGTGTCCAGAGGTCGTGTGTGTGGCTGTCAAGGGCGCTTCTGGCCCAGCAGCCCGGCCCCGTAGATTGTCACTGGAGAACGGCATCAGTGTCTGTCCGTCAATTAAGGGAACCGGCCCTGATGGACCGCCAGTTGGACCTCAGGCTAATGTGACAGAAGTGATAAGAGCTGAGCCCAGCCCTGGGCGGAGCGTCCTGCTCCTGACCCAGAGACACTGATGCCAGAGCCGCGGGAGACCTGGCTTGTGGATACCATGCTGGGCAGACGGGTGCCGAGGCCTGGGGCATGGCGACATCATGCAGCTGCATCAGCAACTGAGCTCCCTGCGGGGCTTCTCACCTGTGGGGTGACTGGGATTTGGTGAAAGAGGTCCCTAGCTGAAGGGAGGAGAACGTTGTCACCGAACAGCTTGGACAGCCAGGGCTGTCCATCTGAATGTTAAAAAGCGCGTGAGCTCGTCATGTCGTCTGAGCTGGTAGAGGGGCCCAGATCAGCTACATACCCGTGAAAGTAAGTGTGGGGTGGACGCCGGTGTCCTTGAAGACACCAAACCATGAAGAGAAATTCAGCCTGCCCTGCACTCTCACTTTTTCTCTCCTGACTTTCACAGGTGTCCATGTTGGATGGAATGTCTTCTGGCTTTTTTTAAAAAGCATTGAAGTAGAGTTGATTTATGATGTTGTATGATATCTGCTCTATAGCAAAGTGATGCAATTCTACATGCTCTTTTTCTTACTCTTTCCCATGCTGGTTTATCACAGGATGTTGACTGTACAGCAGGACCTCGCTGTGTATCCGTCTTATAGGTACTAGTTCACATCTGTAGAATGACTTCGTATGTCCTGCTACATCTGAAAAGGGAGACAGTAGAAAATCAGGTTATTTGCCTAGAAGGAGTGACCGTCCGAGCTGGTGGGGAGCAAACATAAATAGGTGTCCCCACTTTTTCCTAAAGTTGAGCAGAGAGACTTGAGCCACATCCATGGTCAGCGGGCACCATATTCTTTGTGCTCCTTCTGGCGATGGGTCTTATTTCCCCAGCTTTCCCTCACTCTGGGGTGGAGGGGGAGGTCCACTGGCTAGAGAACTTCCACCCATGTCCCTGAGAGACCCCCCTGCTCTGTGACCAGGAGCTGGAAGAGTGACACCCACGTGGCTTCCTTATCTGAAAGGGAAATAAGACAAAGTGCGGTGGTCCCCTATTTCTGTGTGGTGCAGAGTGAAAGCTCCATTCCTTTTACCTTTGAAGTCAGCTCCACTAAGCCTCTAAAGCTACTCTCACTTCTTAGCCCAGAGCGAAGCATCTCCAGGCACCTGGCACCCAGGTGAGGCTCTTCCAGTGCAGGGAAGAGACGCCTCTTTGTCGGTGGCAAACAGAAAGCTCATTGGCATGTAGAATTCAAAAGTGCTCGAGTCAGGGCCCCTGCTGAGCCCATCCAAGTGTGGCCTTGGATCCCATCCGTGTTGTCTTAACTCTCAGGGCGAGGGCGGGGGTGGGGGCTCCCCACGAGCCAGCCTGTCCCCCCAGCAGCTCCAGCATCAGCCATGTTGTCACCTGAAATTTTAGCCCAGAGAGAGTATTTCCTCGTGGGGGTTCCAAAGTTGGGGCTTGTCTGCCGGGGATTGTCTCCTTGGGGGTTCTCGGGTCATGTGCCCGGCCCTCCACCTGTCAGCGCAGCCACAGGGTGGGGTATGTGAAATGCCAGTTCTGGATCACACGCTTACCCTGAGTTGTGATGCAAGGGAGGTGGGCCCGTCCCAGCTGAGCCACACAGACGGAGAGGGACGGAGGAGTTGACCTCCAGAGAAAATCAGAAGAATGTAAAAATAGCAGCTTACCCAACAAATATTTGTTAAGTCACGGGATGAATGATGGCGCAGGTGCAGTGTATCAGTCAGAGTTCTCCAGAGGAAAGAACCATGTATATATATATGCACACACACACATACACGTGTGTTCATGTGTACCTATATGTTTAAATGTAGAGTTGAAAGGAATTGGCTCCCATGAGTGGAGCCCGATGCTGCCAAGATGTGTGGGCCTCAGTCTGGAGACCCAGAATTGCTGTTGATGCAAATTCCAGTCCAAAGCTGGAAGGCGTAAGACCCAGGAAGGGCCAGTGTTTCAGCTTCAATCCCAAGACAGGGAAAAAGCCCTACAGCAATGTGCTGGCTGAAGGCAGTTAGTCAGGAGGAAACTCCCTCTTACTTGGAGCGAGGTCAGCTCTTTTCTTGACTTCAGGGTGAGGCCCAGCGTCCTGGACAGTCTGCTTTTCTTTGTCTCCTGATTCAAATGTTGGTCTCATCCAGAAACACCCACACAGACACACTCAGAATAATGTGTGACACGATGTCAGGGTGCCCCGTGGCCCAGTCCAGTTGACACATAAAATTACCATCAGAGAGGAGTTCCCGTCGTGACTCAGCAGTTAACGAATCCGACTAGGAACCATGAGGTTGCGGGTTCGATCCCTGCCCTTGCTCAGTGGGTTAAGGATCCAGCAGCACTGCTGTGAGCTATGGTGCAGGTCACAGACACGGCTCAGATCTGGCGTTGCTGTGGCTGTGGTGCAGGCTGGCGGCTACAGCTCTGATTGGACCTCTAGCCTGGGAACCTCCATGTGCCTCGGTGTGGCCCTAAAAAGACAAAAAGACAAAACAAACAAACAAACAAAACAAACAACATGAGAGACAGTAAGTAGGGTGTTTTCTGTTCGGCAGCCTGGCCCATCCGCCCTTTGACTTCCAATCTACGTTGTGTTCTTGGGAGATGGTTTTGTTTTTGAGGAAATCCTTTGTTTTTCCTTCTAATCAATGATAACACACAACCAATAACTTACCTCTGAGAGTCGAGGCATTTGGGGTAACTGGGCGCCACAGACCTATTTGGGGGGGACTGTGGAGTGTTTGATGTATGAGGTGTAGCTGTGTCTCCCCCACTCAGAAGACGTCCACCTGATGGGTGTGTTTCTCCCCCGCTGCCTGAGTTAATTGCGTTTTTAATGTTGCATGCTACACCTGTCAAGAGTTAAAGAAAGCCAGTAAGCTCAGGTTAGTTTCTAAGGACATTTATGCCGTTTCTAAAGACGAAAGAGTTTACCAGCTATGCATTTCAAACTAGCGCACAGGTGTGACCTGGACGCTTGCACGTCAGAGCCTGACGCTGCTTCTGGAATGTGGGAGGTGGCGTGTCTGCTCGGGCCTCTGCACATTGGCATGAGCAGCATCAGGAGGCTCAGGCACAGTCTCTGCTTCCCTGCCTCTTGGCATTTGCCCCAGGGGGTCACGAAAACAGGTGGATAACAAGCAGTGCCCAGGGGCTGGTCTCGGCTGAATGCCGAGTTTGTGTCAGAGGGTCTTGGTGACTACTGAGGCTCTGGGCAGGGCTGGGTCAGGAGGCTTCCAGTGAGTGGTGGGGCTTTCTGAGCCGCCCAGTCCAGATGCAAGGGCTTGAACAGGCTGAGAATGGGAGGGGGTGGAGGTTGCAGAGTCACTAGGCCGGCAGCAGCACCGCCAAGACTCCATTGTCCCACGTGCCCAGCCTGTCCAGGAGGTGAGAGCTTGCATGGAGCCAGCTCAGCTAAACTGTAGAAGAGACGTGGATTTTGTGTGCGTGGCCTTCATCTCCTCCCCACGCTGCACAGAGGCAGGTGGTCTGTCTGCCTGAAGCTGCCCGTTTTCTGACCACTTTCAACATTTTTTTTTTGTCTTTTTGCCATTTCTTGGGCCGCTTCCACGGCATATGGAGGTTCCCAGGCTAGGGGTCGAATCGGACCTGTAGCCACCGGCCTACACCAGAGCCACCGCAACGTGGGATCCGAGCCGTGCCTGCAACTTACACCACAGCTCACGGCCACTCCAGAAGCTTAACCCACCGAGTGAGGCCAGGGACCGAACCCGCAACCTCATGGTTCCTAGTCGGATCCGTTAACCACTGCGCCACGACGGGAACCCCTCAACATCTTTTTTCTGCCTTCATCCCCTAAAATGGATCGAATTGGGTCACCCTCACCTCCAAATTTATATGTTAACACAGCCCTCGCTACTTCAGAATGGGACTTTATTTGGAGCCTGCGTCTTTACAGGGGTAAGCAAGTTAAAATGAGGTCTTTAGGGTGGACCCTTGTCCAGTATGACTGCTGATCTGAGCAGATGGGGGGATGTAGACACAGAGACAGATGCATCAGAGGGGAAGTGATGTGAAAATACAAGGGGAAGGCCGCACGAAGGCAGAGGACTGCAGTGCTGCAGCCACGAGTCCAGGGACACCACGGACGGCTGGGACCCACCCGGGGATGGAAGGGGGCCTGGAACAGATTGTCCTGTCATTTCCCCCACAGGGCTCAGTGGGAGTCCGAGTGTGAGTCAGTGTCTGGCTTCTCCAGCTGTGCGGGGCATCATCCAAGAGGCACACCTGTTTCCCACCCTCCCAGGATGCTTAGGTGATTGGCGTGGCTGAGTGTTGGGGGAAGCGGGGAGCACAGCAGCTGGGCTTCAAAGCTCATCAAAGGGACACTCCTGGCCACTTTTTAGTTCATCCTCCTAATCCTCCATGGGCTCCATCAGGAAGCCACCACGAGCCACTGGGGATACCTCCTCTGTAAACCCCCACTGGCCCCAGGACAATGGCAGTAAATAGCACGGCTGGTCCAGTGCTCCATGTGTCTCACCCATACCCTCCTATCTCGTGGCAGGCCCCCTGAGTGACCTCTGAAGGAAGCAAGGTTGAGCATTTGCAGACCACTCGTTAGCACCTGCAGAAAGCCAGCCTGGCTCTGGAGGGTTGGGAGGAGGCTCACAAATTCGAGCATTTCACAGTGTCATGCGAGGGAAAACAAACAGGAGGCTCTCAGCACTAGGCCTGACTTTGCAGTAGAGAAGGCAAACAATCTTAATTCCTCCTCAAGGAGGAATAAGAAGTGTGAAGTGGGCATATCTGAAAGTCCGAGAAAACCTCAGAATCCATAGCTGGACTGACTGGTAAAGGCATTTCTCAAAGTCAGTCAGCAAAGACTGCAGGATGTGACCGCTTTTTCAAATGTGAAGATAGCAACACAAGACTTCAAAAAACATGAAAAGTCAAGGAAACATAACACTACCAAAGGAACACTATGATTTTCCACTAACTGATCCAAAGATAGAGATCTATGAAATGCCTGGCAAAGAATTCAAAATAATTTAAGGAAACCCAGTGAGCTGGAAGAGAAACAGACAGATAACTCAATGAAATCATGAAAATAATACACGAACACAATGGGAGGTTCAACAGAGAGATAGAAATCATAAAAAAGAACCAAACATATTCTGGAGCTGAAAAATATGATGAATAAATCCATGATACAGAGCATCAGTAGCAGACTTGGTCAGTCTGATGAGAGAATCTGGAAACTACAAGGAAGATCATTTGAATTTATCCAGTCAGAGGAGAAAAAAGAAATAAGAATGAAAAAGAGTAAAGACGAGTTCCCATCGTAGTGCAGTGGAAGCAAATCCGACCAGGAACCATGAGGTTGCGGGTTTGATCCCTGGCCTTGCTCAGTGGGTTAAGGATCTGGTGTTGCCATGGGCTGTGGATCACAGATGCAGCTCACATCTGACGTGGCTGTGGCATAGGCTGGTGGCTACAGCTCCGATTCAACCCCTAGCCTGGGAACCTCCATATGCTGCGGGTGTGGCCATAAAAAAAGAAAAAAAAGAACAAAAGAGTAAAGAAAGCCTTTGTGAATTATTGAATATCATCAGGTGAAACAATGTTTATATTGTGGGAGTTTCAGGAGGAGGAGGAAGAGAGAGAGAGAGAGAGAGAGAGAGAGAGAGAGAGAGAGGAACAGAAGTGCAGAAAGCTTATTTAAGAAAATAATGGCTGGAAAATGTGCCAGATTTGGGGAGATAGGGTTATACAGGTACATGAAACTTACAGGTTCCCAAACAGATTCAACCCAAAGAAGACTTTACTGAGACATATTACAATAAAACTGCCCCAAATCCAAGACAAACAAAGCATTTTGGAAGCAGCTGGAGAAAGGGAACTCATCATATACAGGGAACACTCATAAGTCCATTAACTTCTTAGCAGAGAACACCAAGCTGAACGAGCTTGGGAATTCCTGTTGTGGCTCAGTGGGTTAAGAATCCGCACAAGGATGTGCTTTCAATTCTTGGCCTTTCTCAGTGGGTTAAGGATCTGGCATTGCTGCGAGCTGTGGTGTAGGTCACAGGTGCAGCTTGGTGGCTGTGATATGGGCGAGCAGCTGCAGCTCCAATTCGACCCCTGACCTGGGGAACTTCCGTGTGCCACAGGTGTGGCCCTGACAAGGAAGAAAAAAAGCTGAAAGAATTTTTTTTTTCTAAGATCAGGGACAAGACGAGGATGTTCACTGTGGCCATTTCTATTCAACATGGTACTGGGAGTCCTAGACAGAGCAGTTAGGCAAGAAAAAGAAGTAAAACACATGCATATCACAAAGGAAGAAGTAACATTGTTTCTGTTTGAGGATGAAGTTATTTTATAGAGAAAACCCTAAGGACTCCATCTAATATCTATTAGAACTAGTAAATTTGAAAAGTTGTAGGATACAAAATCAAAGTACAAAAATCAGTTGTGTTACTGTACACTAACAGTGAACTATTGGAAAGAGAAACTAAGGAAATAATTCCAGTTACAATACATAAAAAAGAGTAAAGTATTAGCGTAAATTTAACCAGGGAAATGAAACATTGTATGCTGAAAACTATAATGCATTGATAAAAGACATTGACAAAGATACAAACAGAGGGAAAGCTATTTCATGTTCATGGGTTGGAAGAATTAATACTGTTGAAATGTCCAAATGACCCAAAGTGATTCAATGCAATCCCTAACAAAATTCATATATATATATATATAATATATATATATATATATATATATTTTACTAAAATAGAAAAAATTTGTATGGAACTACAAATGACCCTAAATGGCCAAAGCAATCTTGAGAAAGAAGAACAAAGCTGGAGGCATCACAGGGCCAGATCATCAAAGTATGTTACAAAACCATAATAATCAAAACAGTATGACACATACACAAACAGATACATAGACAAAGGAACAGGAGACTCCAGAAGTAAATCTATGCATATATAGTCAACTAACTTTTGGCCAGAGATCCAAGAACACTCCATGAAGGAGAAATAGTCTCTTTAATAAATGGTACTAGGAGAACTGGGTATTCACACGTGAAAGGGTGAACTCGACTCCTGTCTTACAAAATATACTTGAAATGGATCAAAGACTTAAACATAAGACCTGAAACTGTAAAACTCCTATAAGAAAACACAGAAGTAAAGCTCCTTGACACTGCTGTTGGCAATGAGGTTTTGGAAATGAAGACAAAAACTCAGGCAACAAAACCAGAAATAGACTAGCGAGGCTACACCAAATCGCAGTAAAATATCAATCCAATGAAAAGGCAGTCTACAGAGTGGGGGCAGATGTCTGCAAACCGTCTAGATGATAAGGAGTGAATATCCAATGTACATAAGGAACTCGTATGACTCAATAGAAAAACTAAATAATCCAATTACAAAAAGAGACCAAGGACCTGAAGAGTTACTTTTCCAAAGAAGACATACAAATGGCCAACAGGTACCTGAAAAGATATTCAACACCACTAATTGTCAGGGAAATGCAAATCAAAACCACAAGGAGACAGCACCTCCCAGCTGTTAGGATGGCAGTTTCTCAGTAAGACAGGAGACAACACATGTTGACAAGGATGTGGAGCAAAGGGAACCATTGTCACACTGTTGGTGGGACTGTGAACTAGAGCAGGCACCATGGCAGACGGTATGGACGCTTCTCAAAAAATTAAAAATAGGGAGTTCCTGTGGCTCAGTGGGCTACAAACCTGGCTATTATTCATGAGGATGTGGGTTCAGTCCTGGCCTCACTCACTGGGTTAAGGGTCTGTTGTTCCTGCAAGCTGTGGCGTGGGTTGCAGGTGTGGCTCAGATCCCATGTGGCTACAGCTGTGATGTAGGCTGGCAGCTGCAGCTCTGATTCTGCCCCTAGCCTGGGAACTTCCATATGCCTCAGGTGCAGCCCTAAAAAGCAAAAAGCAGAGATAAATAAATAAGTAAATAAACAAACAAAGAAACAAACATAGAGCCACCATGTAATCAGCAACGCCACCTCTGGGTATATATCGGAAGGAAATGAAATCAGTATCTTAAAGAGATAACTGCATCCCCAAGTTCATGGCAACATTATTCACTAGCAGAGATGTGGGAGCATCCTAAGTGTCCATCAAGAGATGAAAGGATAAAAGGAATGGGATAACTATATGCAGATTATTAATCAGCCATAAAAGAAGGAATCTGCCATTTGCGATAACATGGATGAAGCTTGAGGGCATTATATTAATTAGAATAAACCAGGCAGAGAAAGATAAATACTGTGTGATCTCACTCATGTGTGGACTCTTAAAAAAAAGAAAAATCAAACTTACAGAAACAGAGGAGAACTGTGGCTTCCAGGGTCTGAGACTTTGGGAAAATGGGGCGCTGTTGGTCTTAAGGTACAAACTCAGTTATAAGAGGAATAAGCTCTGGAGATTTTTATTTGTTGTGTTTTCGTGTGTGATTCTCTTTGTATGAAATGTCCAGAACAGGTAAATCTATAGAGACAGGAAGCAGACATGTGGTTGTCAGGGGATGAAGCGTTGGGGGGGGGGGTGTAAAGTGACTGCATGATGTGCGTGGGGTTTGGGTGATCGGAAGTTGTGAAGCCAGATGATGGTTGCACAACATGATGAACGTGCTGAGGCGTTGCGGAGGTCTAAGCTAGAGCATGGGCACTCTGGTTCACTCTTACTCTAATGCGTACTTCCAATTTGCTGGGAGAGTAGATCTCACAGGGTCACTCGGGGAGGTAATAGGTGTATTAATTAACAGTGATTCTCATTTCTCAATGTATACATACACCAAAGCATCCCCTTATCTGCTTCAAATATATACATTTTTCGTTTGTCAGTTACACCTCAATAAAACTGGGAAAAAATAAAGTACCAGAAAATGATGTAATTGCTCACACAATAATGGAAGAAATCTTCATACATTCCAGAAAGTTTTCTAACACTTTCATGTGTAAGTATGTGGTAACTATACATGTAATCATTTAAAAAATGAAACGCTCAAACTGTTCTAGAGTAAGGTGAAAAAGAGTGGCGTGTGCAGAACTGGCCCTTTCTCCAGCCCAGGCCATTTCAGAACTGATGCCTGCCGCCTGGGTGGTTCCTGCGTAGAAGCGCGTTTGCTGTCTCAGTGGCTGGCTGAGCTTTGCCTGCGGATGTCCTGTGTCTGTCCTGTGATCACCACAGCCAGTCGTTTCACCTCCCCTTCTGTGGTCCTTCTCCCTCCGGGAATCCTGAGGATGCTCCCTGTCTGGTCTCCCAGCCTCCCCTCCGCCCTGGCCCCCCTGCCCCCCCAGCAGTGCTGCCCTGCCACCCTCTTCTCTGTTCTCACGCCCCCACCCTGCCCCAGGCTGACATGTCCTCGTAGACACTAGCGTCACTTTCTCATCAGGACCGCATCCCGGGGATCTTTGAACTAGGCTGGGAAGAATTACATCTCCTCGTTCATTAACCTCTAGCTGAAATTTAGCATGTCCTTCAATTATGCATGCAGACATCAAAGCCCCGTGGTGTTCGCCGTTTCCAGGGACTTTGTGTCGGATACCGGCTCTGCTTCAGGGGAGGCGCTGTTGCACGTGTGATGTTCCCGCACACGGGAAGCCGTGAACCTCAGGGGGTGTGAGGCAGGCATGCACGTTTTCCTACACACTGCAGGCGCCACAGACATGGATATTCATTCCTGCTCATCCCACGTCAGCCTCCGAGACACAGGGTTGGACCTGCTGCTCCTGGGCTTGTCGTCTAGTGGCGGGTAGAGAACCTCGTGTGTTAGCAGCTCATTCTTGTTCCCTAAACACTGTTTGGTACCCACGCTTCATTATCATGATGCATCTCCTTTGCACGTCTGTGCTTATTTTCTGCTTTTAGCAATCATTCCTCTGGGAAGGGGCCCTAGGCTTTGCCGAACCCCCAAAGCCCATGGCTCAGAGCTTGAGACTGCCCCCCCGCTGCCTGCAGGCGCTGCTTTTGCGTTTTCTCCCCCAGCCACTTGGAGGCAGCCTCACCTGCTGCCTTGAATCCTCCTAAAGTTCAGTGAGGGGGCAGCCCCTCGAGCAGAGCTCCAGAGAGAAGCCCCAGCCCGTGCCCCTGGCATGCCAGCTGGTGCGGCCTGTTCATCCCAGCCCTTCTCACGCCTGTGCTTTACCCACTCGGGGCTCTCAGGGTCTCATGGATGCCTTGCACTCCCTCCTTCCCGCATTCACACAGCTGCTGCTTCTGCAATGTTCTGCTTTCTACTCAGAGGCCATTTCAAGCAGTATGTCTGCTGCGTGGCCTCCAGAGCCCAGCATGAGGCTCTCCTCGTGGTGGGGGCTGCCGTGTGGACCAGCGACCGCTGTGGGCCAGGCCTAATGGAAGGGAGGGGGTGGGGCGTGTCCTGTTTCCAGTGGATCCCTGAGCTGCACACCAGCACTTTCTGGGCCACGGCCATTGTCAGGAAGCCGTTCCTGCCTGAAGAACCAGGGGCTCCCGGTGGTCTGGGGGATGGAGAACAGCCAGATACGTGACCTTGGCTCTCCTGGGGGGAAGTTCCAAGGGCGGTGGGAGCCTGAGTGACCGGGCGATGTCCAGCTGCCACCTGGAGCTCTAGCCCATCAGTGTCCTCTTAGGGTGGACGCACTGTGGTTCCGATGCATCTGCCTGGACCCCGAGGCTCTCACTGCCTGTACTGGGTTGAATCGTGTCCTTTCCCACAAATCACACCCACCTGGAGCCTTAGAATGTGTCCTTGTTTGGAAATAAAGTCCCTGCAGGGGCGACTGGCTAAATTGAGTTGAGGTTGTGCTGGAGCAGGGTGTGCCCTCTGGGGGCCCTAAATCCTATGGCTGGTGTCCATAGAAGAAGATGGGACACAGAGGGGACCATCTGTGATGACAGAGGCAGGGACTGGCATGACACTGCCGCAAGCCAAGGGCTGCAGGGGACGGCCGGCCGCCACCATGAGCTGGGGCGGAGGCACAGGACCCATCCTCCCTCTGAGGCTCCGAAGAACCAGCCCTGGCAGCACCGGGATTTGGGGCTTCTGGCCTGCAGACGTCCAAGGGAAGGCATGTCTGTTGTTTTATGGTAATTTGTCCTGACACCCACGGATGTGAACACACGGCCAGGCTCACCTGGCGCCTCACGAGGGAGGGTATCCTGGTCCCCCCCACCATGTCTGCAATATCCCCCACCCCACGGTCCCCCTCTCCAATCCCCACTCGTCGCATGGATGGGACAGCTGAGGCTGTTTGCTGTGTTTCTGGGTCAGCCTACCAGCCCTGGCAGGACCGATGATAACCTTCAACTTGAAGTTGTTTAACCGGAAAGTGTTTGTGTTTGCATGCTTTTTTTAAAATTTTTAATTAACTGTTTGGCCCATAGCATGCTTTGAATGCTTTCAATTGCCACCTATAATTATTTAGATGTAAATTTTAGAAATGTCAAGTGTTTCCTGGCAGAGGTAGTTTGAACGCTCTAAAGCTGCCACATTTGATACTCTGTCTCAACGTGCCTCAGCCTCTCAGACCAGAGGGACCATGTCCTGGGTGGGCTCCAGAGCTGGTCGTGGGGTCATAGGAGCTGCATCCATGGTTAATTTCACTGAAGAGCTGTCATTTAAATCATGTTAAATGAGTTCCCGGAGTTCCCGTCGTGGCGCAGTAGTTAACGAATCTGACTAGGAACCATGAGGTTGCGGGTTCGATCCCTGGCCTTGCTCAGTGGGTTGTGGATCCCGCATTGCCGTGAGCTGTGGTGTAGGTTGCAGACATGGCTTGGATCCCACATTGCTGTGGCTGTGGTGTAGGCCGGCGGCTACAGCTCCGATTGGACCCCTAGCCTGGGAACCTCCATATGCCATGGGAGCAGCCCAAGAAAAGACAAAAAAAAAATGAGTTCCCGCAGAACACACGTTGCAGACATCCGTGTGTGTGTGTGTGTGTGTGTGTGTGTGTGTGTGTGTGTGTGTGAACACTCACCAGGGATTTCCTTGCAGGTCAGAGATTGCCTTGGCATGGAGACCAGGGTGCCTTCCCCAGGAGAGGAGGGGTGGGGACTGGAGCATGGGGGGGGGGGCTTGGATGCGAAATTCCCATGGATTTTAATATAGTTTAAGACTTAAGTCAGTAATCTCTGGAGATGCATTTTAGGGGAGAAGTTTAAGAAAGGTATCCTTTCAGTCTGAGACTGTGCCACCCACTCAGGTACCCGCTGTTTCTTGGGCATCTTCCATGTGCCATATGGGTGCATGAACAGAGGATACAGGGTGACTGGTGGGTCTCTGGCTGGGAAGTGTTCCCACCTGGCTGGGAGGTTGCCAGGGGGTGACTCTGCTCTGCCCTGATCCATGGAGATGAGCAGGAAAAAGCTTCTGAATTCAGCACAGCCTCCCTCTTCTGTGTTTCTGGGGCCGTCTTGAAGACGCGGGATGTAATAAAGCAATTAAATCCTTCATTTGAGTTTGTGGATCTTTAACACCCACAGATCACGTTACAGACATCCGTGTGTGTGTGTGTGTGTGTGTGTGTGTGTGTGTGAACACTCACCAGGGATTTCCTTGCAGGTCAGAGATGGCCTTGGCATGGAGACCAGGGTCCCTTCCCCAGGAGAGGAGGGCTGGGGACTGGAGCATGGGGTGGGGGCGGGGAGCTGTCCGTGGTGCTGCCGGCTGGGTGCAGGGTCCCTGAGCACAAACGCCCTGAGGCCCTGTGCATCTTCAGAGCCTCCTGAGTGTAGGTGTCAGCTTTCTGAACTGCACTGCCTCGGGTCTGCCCACCAGAATCCTGTGTTTCTTCTTGCATCATTTCCAACTGTTCCAAACGGGCATGTGTCCAGGAGGCCAAGCTCCGGTACCCAGTGTCCAAGCCTCGAATGCCTAAGGGGATTCAGAGAAAAATTAATGTGAGCTGGAAGGTGAATATGATATTTGGCCTAGATTTGGAAAGATGCCTCAGCAAAGCAGTGGACACTGGGGGCTACAGAAAATGTAGAAAGAATAAGCCACTTCAGTAATTTAAACTTTTTTTTTTGTCTTTTAAAAAAAGGGCCACACTCACAGCAAACGGAAGTTCCCAAGTTAGGGGTTGAATGAGAGCTGTAGCTGTGGGCCTACACAACAGCAACGTGGGATCTGAGCCACATCTGTGGCCTACACCACAGCCACAGCAATGCCAGATCCTTAGCCCACAGAGCAGGGCCAGGGATTAAACCTGCGTTCTCATGGTTATTGTCGGGTTCATTACTGCTGAGCCATGATGGGAACTCCAGTTTAAACAATTTAAAATCTTAGATTTGAAAGTTCACTTCTAGAGCCTGAGCAGCTGAGTATCTAAGGAATTTTGCTGGAGGTTCTCTGTGCCTCTCTCTCCCCAAGTTGCTTGCTTCTAGAACAGTCTGGTCTTCCAGCCAGAGGCTCCAAGGTTATTACCTTGCTGGACTGGTCTCTGCTTATCTGCTGGTCAGGTCTCAGGGAGAGTGTGCATAGGCTGGTAAAGTCCATGCAACACCCAAAGACAGAATAATCTTCCAATTTTTTATGCCCAATTGGATGCAAAAACATCAGTCTCATACCAGCCCTTTGACAAGTGACATTTCTGGAGCCATATGAAAATCGAGTTATTTCAGTTCCATTAGGAAAAGGCTGCATGCAGATCAGAACTTAAATGCAGTATTTGCAGGCCCCGTCTTGACTGGGAATCTTGACTCCACTGGATGGTAAAGGCAATGCCCAGTGTTTGTTTTCTGCGTTTATGTAAAAGCTGCAATAAATATTTTCAAAGCAACACAAATGGGATTTAATCTCTTTGTAAATGGGCGAGGATGTCACCCATAGATCCACAGATCTGTTGAAGCACCTGCTTCTTTTCTGAGAACGTAACCAGTTCCCTCCAGTCTCCTTATGGGGTGTGAGGAGGCCCAACAGGGCGCTGAGTGCCGGAGGGAGCCGTGGGCTGCGGATTGGAGTCTAGGCGACTGGAAGTCCTTGCCCTGGGAACTCCCCGGTCACAGTCATCTCCGGAATCTGGCTACAATGGGTGTTGACTCTGTGTTTCTGCTCTGTCGTCTGTGGGGTGGAGGTGCCAAGCTCTCCGTGCAGCAGGTGTTTCAAGCATGGCTAGGAGGTTAAGTGAGGTGGCCCCGCCGAGCATCGAGGGTGGCGCCTGGCTCTGGAGATGCTTGTTAAGTGCCAGCTCTTGTCAGTGCTGGAGCTCAGGGGGCTTTGGCGCTTCCACACACCCTGCTGTGAGATGGGAGGAAAGGCTCCCCAGTCACCCCGCTAAGTCAGCTGAATGGGCTCCTCTTACAGTGCAGCCCCCTCCTTGGGGCACTTGGTCAAAGAGGGTGGTTTTTCCAGACAGAGGGGCCCTTTCTCCAAGCAAAGTTTTTCCATTCAGTTTTGTAACTGCTGCTCTAAGCTGGTGCTGCCAGCGGGTCATGCCAGTCCGCCTCTGCCAGCTCCCTTTTTGCTGCAGACAGTGCCAGGTTTGGAAATTATCTGTGAGACCTGTGCCTTGGCTCAGCTGGTGGCAGTTCATCTCCACTGGCCCGAGCACTTGAGGTTAGTGGGTGGCTCTAGAAAAGGCAGCCATGGACTTGCCTCAGTGAGGAGCTGGGTGCGTGGCACCAAGAGGGGAAGTGGGTGGATGTGGTGTGTACTTGTCCCCATCTCACGCAGCCCCCCCCTCCTTCCTCTGTCACCACCCCGCTTCCCTGTCAAAACTTTGCTTGCTGCCTTCACTTTCTCACTGCAGGAAGCGGGGTGGGTTTTCCCTGCTGAACCAACACCTGCCAGAGGCGCTGTCCGAGGTGCTGACGGGTCCTCCTCCTCCTCCTCCTCCTCACGCACTGGGCTTCCTGGCTTCCCTCCATGCTGTTGACTTTGAACCTGTGTTCAGCAAATCCCAGATCTGCCCTGACAGCAATTTCTGCTCCCAATCACGAGGACTCGCAATCTCTAATCCTCACCGCGGTCTTCCAGAGCCAGTGTTACGACATCTCTGTATTTAAACGGGAAAAACGGAGACTGGGGGGTGGCCGGGCGGAGCGGGAGCTCAAGGCAGATCCTGAAGCTCTTTCCCTGCGGCGTCAAACTTCTGTTTCACTTGTGTCTGCAACTGCTGTGGCCACGTGCACGCCCTGATGTTGCCTCGCACTGCACATGCCTAAAACCAAGCTCGCCACTGCCCTCCCGGGCCCCTGCACGCCCAGGTCACCACCACGCACTCAGGGGCCTCTTTGCCCCTCTCCGACCACCTCCATCCATTGTTATTTGATGCCTCTGGTCTTCCCCTCTCTGTCTGTCCCAGCTTTTCGTTCTTCATTGCACTGCTCTAGTTGAAGCCCTCTGCCCCTACCATCTCTTTTAATTCGAACCTCAGATCTGGCGTCGACACCAGCAGGAGTGCCGTTGGATGTCTCCTTACAGCATGGCTTGGTTTTTGTTCCATTAGGCGTCCGGCTAATTGCTGTAGTATAGTTCTGCTCCATCACGCATCCTCCATTTCTCTGAACAGGCGCAATTTCAGTGACTTGCCGTCTCTCTGTCTCAAATGAGAAATCCCTGGATGCTCCTTCCGAGGAAGACTTGAGGAAACTCCCTCCCACCCTCTTGTTTGCTGGGTTCTTATGGGAAAACGGGAGGCAGCGTGGGGAGGTGACTGGACAGGAAATCACGCTCTGAGGACCAGCACAACACGTGTGAGAGTTCAGATGCTTAGGAGGCAGGCCAGCCACCCGCGTGTCACGACGCTGATGGCATTTCTTGCATTTCTTCCCCTAAACAACCTCCATGTCATTACTTTAGAACCCAAGCGGTCGGATCCTTTCCCATCGTCTTCTAGGTTCTACGGAGGAGCCCGTCTCCTCCTTCCCTGCTCCCTCCCGTCTGGTTACCCCCTTGCCCCCCCCTTGACGCCCCACCTCAGGCTGCCTCGTCCATAAGCCCTGCCTAGTTCCCCTTCCCCGGGGGAGGCTGCCCATTGCACTCGGAGGCTAGTACCCCTCATGCACCCTGGGCAGGGACGTGGACCTCCCGTCCCTGGGAGCCCCGCCAACGGTCTGTGCTGCAGCCGTGTTTGCGGGTGGAGAGGGCCTGGCTTGGTGTCTGAACAGTGTCTGGAGAGAACTGGGCATTATGCTGTTGGATGTGCCCTAAAGATTTTGTGCAAATAGTTCCTTTCCTCCTTAGTCCCTAGATGTTAGAAGAGTAGAGATATAAAGCTCAACACAAATAATGCCAGAAGCATCTTTCCTAATTAAATTTGAAATGCTTGTAATTATCCACATTATTAGAGCAGATCGAATCTACCTTATGTCACTGACGGGATGGCTGTTTGGTGGCTGCTGTTTGAGTCACGGTGACTTAAAGTCACATTCAAATTCAGCACAAATGGCAACATGAACTGCCTTCTGAGCGTCCACTGCCCGAGGTGCCCCTTCACAGGAGGCGCCGAGATGCTTTCCACCCCTTAGACACGCGAGTGCAGCCTCCCACGGACTGCAGGTGGCCTCACCTGAGCTCATGGGTGTGGAGGAGCTGCGGTGTTGTCAGGGCGGGGTTCTGCGGGGTCTGGGTAGCATCCACAGGGCTGCCCACTGTAGGTGCGGGGCCTTCTGCTTCGGTGCCCAGTTCAGCCCTGGAAGCAGGGGGTCGGGGTGCAGGAGGCAGAGCTGGGAGGGATGTTCCCTAAGCCAGGCAACGCCTGGGACCACCAGGCACTGGAAGAGGCAGGAAGGACCCTCCCCTGGAGCCTCGGACAGAGCGAGGCCCTGCAGACACCCCGACCTTGGACTTCTGGCCTCCAGATTGTGGCAAGAATATCTTTCTGTTGATGTAAGTTACCCAGTTTTTGGTACTTTGTAACAGGAGCCCTGGGAAGTAGTAAACCTGCCCTGCCAGGTGCTGGTGAATTTCCAGGAACCCTAACACAGGCGAGGGGCGTAAAGTGAAGGGGCCCCGGCAGCGATTCTCATGAACGTTGCAGCCTGCCTGACGTGATCACGTGCTGGGTGTTCATTGCTACGTCTTGCACACCCGAGTTTGTGCAGACTGGTTTGTGATTGACGGATGCTCTTCGCCCTTTCTTTGGTTTCTTTTGTTTCTTTTCTCTTTCAAATCAGCTATTTGGCCATGGCCGTGGCATGTGGAAGTTGCCAGGCCAGGGATTGAACCTGCACCACAGCATTGACCCAAGCCCCTGCAGTGACAACACTGTCAACAGGTCCTTGACCCACTGCATGACAAGAGAACGCCTTCAAACTGCTGTTTCATTTGTTTGTCATTTCTTCTTCTTCTTCTCCTTTTATTTTATTTTTTGTTTTTAAATTTGCTTTTTAAGGTCATACCTGCGGCGTTTGGAGGTTCCCAGGCTAGGGGCTGAATCAGAGCTACAGCTGCTGGCCTACACCAGAGCCACGGCAACACAGGATCTGAGCCGCATCTGTGACCTACACCACAGCTCATGGCAACACCGGATCCTTAGCCTCCTGAGCAGTGAGGCCAGGGGTTGAACCCGCCACCTCATGGTTCCTAGTTGGATTGGTTTCAGCTGCGCCACGACAGGAACTCCTGTTTGTTTTTCATCTGAATGCATCCCGTTACATCTCTGGACTCTGCTGTGTCTGCTCACTTCCCCTCTGCTGTCCACCTGGGAGACGATGAATGATGGGGTCCCTGCAGCAAGTCCTGCCTGCACTTCTCACCACCATCTCGGAGGGGACCCCAAGGGCTACCTCTGTCACCACTCCTGCTTGGAAGCTGAGTGCACCAGGAGGAGGTGGATTTAGAATAAAATGATTTACTTCCATCCTTAAGAGGGAAGACCTGTACCCAACCAGTTCCTGCATCTCCCCCCTCCTCCCTCCTGACCTCAGACGTGCACCTGCTGTGGTTCACCAGCTATTCTGCTAGGTTTTCCCAAGGCACCTCTGTGCCCCCCAGGGAGCCCACTGGGGCCTTAGTTTTGGGTCACCTCTTTAACTATCCAGATAAGAGAGGTTAAAAAAAAAAAAAAACAAGGCTAAATTGCGGCTCATTTGTTCCCAGCTTGGAACACTTGTATCTGTGCAAGGCAATTAGACTTAATAGGCTCGCCCCTTGCGGAGGGTAAGTGGTTGGCTGTGGTTATTTGTAGGTGCACGGCAATGTTTTCCCTCCTAGAACAGCCTCCTTGTTCTGATGCGTGGAAAAACCAGCTCTTGGAGGTGCCCTCCCCGGCTGACCGTGGCCATTTGCAGTTACTTCGCTGCAGAGCCCAGCAGGATGGTTCCTCACTGTGGGCTGGAAGCATTGCACACAGGAAATGATGGGAAATTGTGGCTGTGAGCCTTGTCCGAGGGCACCTCTTAGATCCCAGACCTCAAAGCTTGTTGGGGACATAGGGTCTGGGGGTCAGCAGTTTGCATCAGAGCCAAAAAGACCCCTGGAGGAGTTCCCGTCGTGGCTCAGTGGTTAACAAATCCGACTAGGAACCATGAGGTTGCGGGTTCCATCCCTGCCCCTGCTCAGTGGGTTAAGGATCCGGTGTTGCCGTGAGCCGTGGTGTAGGTTGCAGACGCGGCTCGGATCTGGCGTGGCTATGGCTCTGGTGTAGGCCGGTGGCTACAGCTCCGATTCGACCCCTCGCCTGGGAACCTCCATATGCCGGGAGCGGCCCAAGAAAAGGCAAAAAGACAAAAAAAAGAGAAAAGAAAAAAGAAAGACCCCTGGAGAAAGAGACTAAAGACCATATGTCCCCCCCTTTGGAGGTTCGATGTCATTAGACCTTATTAGATCATTGTGGGCTCGTGACCTGCGGACAGAGATGACCCTCCAAGGGGAGACTTGCTTGAGGCTGGAGAGAGTCGGGGCTGCTGGCCGCGGCAGGTGCTCGTCGTCTTGGGCAGAGTCTGCTTCTGGCACTTCCGGCACAGTCCTGTGTAGGGGCTTCAAACAGGTGCCTGAGCCTGGGAGTTTGGACTAAGTAGGATGCCCAGCCCGGAGCTCCCCGCTCCAACGCCAGCTGAAGCTAAGAGTACGTGGCAGATGCACAGTCCTCCTGCCCTCACTTTGTGAGCTGCTGCAGCTTCTCTGGGACTCCTGGAGGCAAGGTGGCCTCAACCCGGGATACCGTCAAGAGGAAGCATTCTGGAAGGGGATGACTTCTGGGGCAGGACCCCAGGGGCATGGTGCTGGAGCTTCAGCAAGCTTGGCCAGGTGGGGCTAGGGCTTTGTGACTGGGACAGGTCTTGGGGAGGGGCTGCTTAAACCTCCCCAAGGGCGGCGTGGGTCCTTTGCACAAATACACGTGGGTTCACATGGCCGTCGCACACCGCCCCCTGCTGCCGCCTGCTTTCTCACCGTGACCATGACGCCGGTGTGCTCTTGGCTGAGGGGCCAGAGCTGGGCTTGGAAATCAGAGACCCGGGTGTGAATGCTGCCGCAGCCATCTGCCAGCTGTGGGGGCCCAGGGACAGCACCTCCCCTCTCGGGGGTCAGGCTTCCTCATCTGGCTGCTGGGCAGTTGCCTCCTGGGGCTGGTGGGGGGCGTGCCTGTGCAAGTGCTCGTTCGGAGACCCCTCGAGGTGGGTCCTTTAAACCATCACTCTGTGCCTGTGTGGTTCGTGCTTTGGGCAGTTTGGATCTAGCCCGTTCACGAGCCCTGTGCAGCTCACTTCCCCCGGAGAACTGGGGTCGAGTGGTCCCCATGGCTGCCTCCCCAGGACTATGACGCCTGGCCCGAAGGGTATTCCTGCTGCCCCCGCAGACGGCATCCACTGACACCCCCAGGCACACCTCATAAGCTCAGCTTGGGCCAGAGGTGACCTCGTCTATCCAGGCCTCTCCTGGTGACAGTATTTAATGAAGCGACATTCCAAGGCATGTTCGGGACTTAGAAATTCTGAGCCAACACCATCACCTGCAGAAACAAATCCTGAACTGCAATTTGCTTTGCTTAGTGGAAAGGAACCAAAAGGCATGGCCTTGCCGCTTGGCTGGATGTTCTGTTAGACGCGTCCCAGCCTGTACGTGCTGGTGAGCCCCGAGCTCTCCCAGCCGCGAGCTTTGGAACTTCACTAGTTTGTCGACGTGGATGGAAGGCAGCCGAGGGGGCTTGTGCTGGGATTCTGAATAGGAGGTCCCAGCTTTGCATGGAGGTGCATCACCAACCCGAGCTCAGAAACGTAAGCCCGTCCCATCTCATCATAACAGGTGCGCGCGATGATCTGTGACTTAGAATTTTCCATCCAAGACCCTTCTGGGACCCGCCTCTGGAACAACACATTTGGAAGACTGCATGGCGTCTGTGACGGTGAACAGTTCCGGGAAAAATTAAGGGGTACATTCCAGTTTCACAAGGGGGTGTCCCTCAGAACGGGGTGCGAAACCTGCAGGCAGGAGGGTAGCGCCGCGTCCTGCTCTCCCAGCGCTCCGGGAGATGCTGGGTCCTCGTGTCTGCGGGGCCTCCTTGGAGCCCACTTGTTCCTGAGGCCAGGAGCTGTCTCTTGTGACCTGGCGGTTCAGGTTGTCACATGGGGCCTTGTATCCACCGGCCGACTTCAGTATCGACTTCATTTTCTTGTGTCTCCTTCCTCATTTTCCACTGACGCTGTTGGGTAATTGCCTGGGGCCTGGGTAATTAATTGTTAGTTCTGGGTGCATCAGTTTCTTCCTCATGAGCACGAGAGGCCCCCGTGTTGAGAAGGTCTCTGAATTGGATTTTCATCCGCTCAGCACCGTCACTGTTAATTACCAGAGCCAGAGTGAGGCCATTTTGGAAATGAAAACACATTACCCTGACTTCCAGACGCGCCGGATCCATTAGGCTTCCCTTTCAGCTGCCTTGCAGATACATGCAGATGATGGCTTGGGTGGGGGCGGTGGAGGGGGGGGCTTCTGTAGGTTTACGAATAGATAAGATTGTGGCCTCAGCGGCTGCTTCTGTTCTCCTGACAGGGGTCCACGTGGGGAGCTGCCTTTTCCTGATTTTGCTGTGCGCGGTTTAATCTGACATTTGGATCCTTTGGGAAAGAAGAGAGGCGCGAGCCCGGGAGGCTGGCCAGAGCTGCATTAAGCATGTGGCTGGGGGGCACTGGGGGCCCCCCTCAAAAGAGTGTCTGTTTGAGGTTCCTTTTGAGTCTCGCTTGGCCCCCACCTGCAAGGCACCTCCCTCTTTTAGGGATTGCTGGAACACCCTTTGCTCATGGTTTACGGCTAATGCAGGTTGACCTACCTAGCAGTGCACCTGCTATGGGCAAATGCAGGTTGACCTACCTAGCAGTGCACCTGCCGTGGGCAGAGTAGAGGCTCCCTGAACATGTCCACACCCTCACCTCTCAAACCTGTGACTGTGTCACCTTGTGGTGGGAGGCACCCTCCAGATGGGCTTGGATTAACTCTCTTGGGTTGGGGAGATTATTCTGGATTACCTGGGCCATGTAATGTGATTACAAGGGTCCTTTAAGAGGAGGCCGGAGGGTCAGAGGCAAGAAAAGGAGGCGTAATGGCCAGACCAAAGCTGCTTGGGGCTGGACTGATTCACTTTGAAGGGAGGAAGGGGCCCTGCAGACACCTCTAGAAACTGGAAAATGCAGGGACACAGAACTTCCAGAAGGAACACCGCTCTGCTGACTCCTGGAATGTAGGCTCCTAGACTCCAGAACAGGGAAAGAGAGAGAGAGAGAGAGAGAGAGAGAGAGAGAGAGAGAGAGAGAGAGAGAGAGAGAGAGAGAGAGAGTGTGTGTGTGTGTGTGTGTGTGTGTGTGTGTTTAAGCTGGCGGATGGCAGCAGAAGCGAGGCCCCAGCTGTGTGCTTTTCACATGAAATCGGTTTCAGAACGCGTGCTCATAAGCCCTCCTCGCCACCTCCTTGTTCTGCTGAAATGAGGACTGTGTCTTGCCTTTTGATTCTCAAGGCTGAATCCTCCTGTGCAAGGAGCAATTTTGGTTAAGAGCAGCTGCTAACCATTGCCGCTGGAAAACACTGTGAAATGAAAACTTAAAGGTTTCCATTAACTTCCTTTCATGAAGTTTTCATGATGTGTTTAAAGAAAAAATTGTGAGTATGTCACCCTGTATCTGTTTCAAAGATACAGGGGAAAAGGAAGGAGAAAGAGAATGAAAACAGCATTTGGAACGTTTGAAGGCATCGTTTTTAGCATGCTCAGAGTCCCACCGGAAGACGTAACACACGCCTTTGGCTTAAAAGCGCTCTTTGTAGTTCTGTGTTTCTTTTGTCCTTTTTATTTCATGTCTCAGCATGTCTCTTATTTGTGGTCAGCGTCTTGGCTTCGTTTCAATTAGCAAGATGCCGAATAGATCCTCAGGAAGGTCTCAGAGAGACGGCGACGGACTGCAAATCAGGGAAGCAGAGTGGGCGTCCCAGCCTGGCCGCCCAGCCCCCTGTGACGGGCTCCAGCCCTGTCCCTGGCTGGGTCCTGGCTTCCTCGTCTGTAAGATGAAGGGTCAGATTGAACAGCCCCTGGACACGCATCCCTCTGAACTCCGGTCCTGTCCAGGCCATTTGGGGGCCACGCATTGGTTCTGTTCAGGAGCCATTTCCAAGCAAAGGTCTTCAGAGGTGGGCTGGCCTGCCAGGGCTCTTCCTGTTGAGGAAAAAAGCCAGCCCAGGAGTTCCCATCGTGGCGCAGTGGATAACGAATCCGACTAGGAACCATGAGGTTGCGGGTTCGGTCCCTGCCCTTGCTCAGTGGGTTAAGGATCCGGCGTTGCCGTGAGCTGTGGTGTAGGTGGCAGACGCGGCTCGGATCTGGCGTTGCTGTGGCTCTGGCGTAGGCCGGCGGCTACAGCTCCAATTGGACCCCTAGCCTGGGAACCTCCATATGCCGCGGGAGCGGCCCAAGAAATAGCAACAACAACAACAAAAAAGTCAAAAGACAAAAAAAAAAAAAAAAAGCCAGCCCAAACAAGTAAGTTTCTAACATGTTAATAAGCTGCCCAAAGACCACCATTCGTCATTCTGATTGAAACCTTTTAAACTGCATAATTGTGCTCTGTTTTTCTCAGGTCCGATAATGAAGTAGCTTTGGCGGCAGCAATGATTAAGCACCGGCTTGACAGAGTATATGGGGCGTTGGTCTGTAGGGGGTCTGCTCTTGGTGGTTTTAAATTGACCTTAACTCTCTACACGGAGTGACTTGCATAGGGTGGTGGTGTGGCCAGAAGCATGCCAGCGGTGCCTCCTTCGCTTCACCCCACATTGGTAAAGGGAGATGGACAGAGTTCCTGGTTTCCCTTCAAATGTGGTGATTCCCAGCTCCCCACCTTTTTTGCGGGCTGCTCCCACGGCATATGGAAGTTCCCAGGGTAGGGGTTGAATCGGAGCTACAGCTGCCAGCCTACACCACAGCCACAGCAACTCGGGATCCAGTGAGTGAGGGCAGGGATCGAACCGGCATCCTCATGGATCCTAGTCAGGTTCGTGAACGGCCGAGCCACGATGGGAACTCCCCCAGCCCCCCTTGTGACTCCTGCACAAGGCCATGGAAGGGCTGCTCTCTCTGCAGCTGTGCTCCCAAAAAAGTCTACAAGCCCATAAATACATTTTTTTAAAAAAGAGACTTAATATATGACTTCTTTAAAGATTTATGAGGTTCTGCAACTAGATTTTGTATAAAGAAAGTACAGATCCTAAATCATATGTTTTAATAAGATCAGAGGGACTGATGCATTGGCTCTTTAGTGCTTTATAGAAAGTCGATAAATGCAGGTCGCGGACTCCTGGGGGACGCTGGGCGTTTGGTCTTCCATTCAAGCTCACATGCTCATCGGAGGGGAAGATCGCTGGTTGAAGTGATTCGGAAAATGCATAACTCAGTAACCTGAGCTGGAAATCCTTGGCCACTTCGCCTTCCTGGATGCGAACGGTCTGACCCCCGTTTGAATTCCTTCCCCGCCTGAGAACACTGGTCCCAGCTCCACAGGTCGGAGGATGGCTTTGAGTCCCTTAGCAGCGAGCGGTAAAGGGCAGATGGAGAAATAGTTGCTTACGGCTTTGGGAAGAAGTCTATGAAATCCCGTGGATCCAAATGAAATAAAGAGGCTGTGAGACGGAGGAGCCATCGGCTCCAGTGAAGGTGAAGTGGCCGTTACTCATCAGGGCGATAGCCTCTCCCGCGTCGAGGATAAACAGCGAGCCAGGCACAAGGAGAAGTGACAGGCTGCCATCTCGGTGGCAATAAAAAGGGCTTGCTTTGTTCTTTGCCGTAAAACTGACTCCATGTTTAATGACACGACCTCCAAGGCAGCCAGTCCCTCAGTGGCTCCTTCTGCTTTGCGCTGAAGGGTGCGAGCTGAGAGTGGAGGGGGAAGGAGGGTGGGGTGGGGACTGGGTTGCGGGGGACAGACGCGCACCTGCTCTTCGGAACCCACGAGGACCAGACCTCGGATCGCGTACGCAGCGTGCCCTAGGGTTCCCTGCCGCCCCCGGCCGCACTGGAGATTTAGGACACACTCTGGACTCAAGCGGCGCTCCAGCAGTCATTCTGTAGGGTCAGTGTCCCCACACCTCAACAGGCGGGTGGCACCCTCACCCAGAGCCCATGGTCTCCTCTCGGACGGTGAAATGTGGGGTGTGGGTTGAATAGGAAATGGCATTACAGGTCTTCCATCGGGCTTCTTTTTAAAATGTTCATGAAAATCACACTGGTAATTCAAGTTCTTCATAGAAGTCAAGAAAACAAGGAGTTCCCTTGTGGCTCCGTGGGTTAAGAACCTGATATCGTGTCCATGAGGATGCTGGTTCCATCCCCAGCCTCACCCAGTGGGTCAAGAATCCAGCAAGCTGTGGTGTAGGTTGCAGATGTGCCTCGGATCCTGTGTTGTCGTGGCTGTGGTGGAGGCCTCAGCTGCAGCTCCGATTTGACCCCTAGCCTGGGAACTTCTATGTGCTGCAGGTGCAGCCCTAAAAAGACAAAAATAAAGAATATAGAGCTACTTGGACAATGAATAGAAACCCCCCATAAACTTAGCACTTGAAGTCACCCAAACATTACTGTCTTAATATACATCCATCCAGACTTTATATGCTGCGTGTATGCGGAATTTTTGAGGTAATGATTTGCTCCGCATCCTTTTTTCACTTTTTTATTTTATTTTATTTTGCTGTTTAGGGCCGCATGCATGGCCGATGGAGGTCCTCAGGCTAGGGGTCTAATCGGAGCTGTAACCACTGGCCTACACCACAGCCACAGCAACGCGGGATCCGAGCCACGTCTGCAACCCACACCACAGCTCACAGCAATGTGGGATCCTTACTTAACCCACTGAGTGAGGCCAGGGTTCAACCTGCAACCGCATGGTTCCTAGTTGGATGCATTTCTGCTGTGCCACAACAGGAACTCCCATTGTTTCACTTTTAAACTGAGCTATACTGTACATACCATAAAGCACACTCATCTCTGTTTTCTTTTTATTTTTTTGCCTTTTCTAGGGCCGCACCTGCGGCATATGGAGGTTCCCAGGCAAGGGGTCTAATCGGAGCTGTAGCTGCCAGCCTACACCACAGCCACAGCCACAGCCACTCCAGATCCAAGCCACGTCTGCGACCTACACCACAGCTCATGGCAACGCCAGATCCTTAACCCATGGAGCGAGGCCAGGGATGGAACCCGCCACCTCATGCTTCCTAGTCGGATTCGTGAACCGCTGAGCCACGACGGGAACCCCTCCACTCATCTTAAGTGTACAGCTGGATACCTTTTAATGTGAACATACACCCCCGTCACCACTGCCCAAATCAAGGCCAAAAGACACTCCCTTCACCCTGGAAGGCTCAGCTCAAACCCTTCTCGGGGGAGAGCAAAGGGCCTTAAACGGCCTTCGCCCAGTGGAGGTCAGCTGTGCCTGCTCGGGAGCCTCAGATGTACGGAGTCACATGCTGTGTGGTCTTGGGGGAAATATGTGGGGAATTCACTCATACTTTTGTGCAGAAAAGCAGTTACTTCTCTTCAACTGTCCAGGCCCATTCCATCATGCGACTGTGCCACTGCTCATCGTGACCCGTTGTCCTGTTTTTGGATGCTTGGGTTGCCTCGCGGTTCTTGGCCGCCAGGAGTAAAGGTTAGGCCCATAAGCCTGTGAGGTCTTTGGGAGATGTGAGACACTCGTTTCTCCTGAGTCGATGCTCTGGGAGAAACATCGCTTGGTTGTTAAATGCATATTTAACAGCTACTACTAAATAGTTTTTAAACTATTGTACCATATGCTCACAAATTCCTTTTTAATTTTTGTCATTCTAAAGATTTGTGAAGGTACTTAATTATGATTTTAATGTATATTTTTTCTGATAAAGGCATACGTTGGAAACCTTTTCTTCTTTTTTTTTTTTTTTCTGTCTTTTTAGGGCCGAGCCCTCAGCATCTGGAAGTTCCCAGGCTGGGATCGAATTGGAGTGGTAGCTGCCAGACTACGCCACAGCCATAGCATCGAGGGATCTGAGCTGCATCTGTGACCTACACCACCGTTCACGGCCATGCCGGGTCCTTAACCTGCTGAGTGAGGCCAGGAATGGAACCCGCGTCCTCATGGATACCAGTCAGGTTTGTTACCGCTGAGCCATGGCAGGAACTCCCACCCTTTTCTGGTTCTTATTAGCTATTTGAATGTTCTCTCTGGTCCTCTCTGGTGATTTGCTTATTCAAGTCTTTTTTTTCTTTTTCTTTTTTTTTTTGCCATTTCTTGGGCCGCTCCCACGGCATATGGAGGTTCCCAGGCGAGTGGTCAAATCGGAGCCGTAGCCGCCGGCCTACACCACAGCCACAGCAACGCGGGATCCGAGCCTCGTCTGCCACCTACACCACAGCTCACGGCAACGCTGGATCCTTAACCCACTGAGCAAGGCCAGGGAACAAACCCGCAACCTCATGGTTCTTAGTCGGATTCGCTAACCACTGAACCACGACGGGAACTCCTGCCTATTCAAGTCTTTTACCTTTTAAAAAAATTAGGTAGATTTTTGTTACTGATCCGCAAGAATTCTTGATATATTCTGGATGTGAGTTCCTTTCTGGATATATATTTAGCAAATGTTCACTCGATGGTGATTGGTTCAATTAAGCATGAATTCTTAATGTTATTCTGTCCATTTTATCAGGTTTTTCTCTTTTCTTAATGCTTTTCTTTAGGTTAGGTATTCCTCTCCTCGAGATGATGCAAAAAAGTGTTCCTCTGTTTTCTTTTTTGGGTTTACTGTTTTACCTTTTGCATTTAGAGTTATGATAATTCCTGAATTGATTTTTGGGTATGGTTTGGTCGAGGCCCATCTCTCACGTGGCTCTTCTGTTGCTTTGTTACCATGTAGTCAAGAGCTTATCCCGTCCCCACTGACTTCAGATGCCCTCTTCCTAAAGCAAGCAGCTGTACCTGTGTGTTCACTTCCGTATTTCTGTTCTCTGTCATTGTCTATCCGTCACTGGAGAAATTTCACAGTGCCCTGATTACTGTGGCTTCAGAGGAAGTCTTGCAGTCAGTTTGTCTCCTGACTTTTTTGCTCTTTCTCTCAAGACTTGACTATTCCAGGTTCTTTGTATTTCCATGTAAACTTTAGAACTGGCTTGTAGACTTGCACAAAAACACCTGCTGAGATCTTGATTGGGCTTGCGTGGAATTCAGAGATCAACTGGAGAAGAATTGACGTTTTTTAAGAATAATGAGTTTTATAACTCCATACATTAGGAATATCTCTTCCTATGTCTTCTTTAACTTATTTCAGTAATGTTTTATAGTTCTCTATGTAGAGGCCTTGTAACTGAAAAAATAAATTTATTCATAGATATTTGATATTTTGATGCTGTATTAAATAGTGTTTGAAAAACTTCTTCCAATTTTTGTTGCTAGTATCTAGAGACAAAATGGACTCTTCGTATTGTATTGATAATATTTCCGGTGCCTTTTCTAAACTGACCTAATAATTCTTAAAGTTTATTTGTGGATTATTTTGAATTTTCCGTGTGTTTATGGCATCTGTGAATCTTGATGTCTTATTTATCCTATCTGTCTACCTATCTGTCCATCTATTGTCTATCTGTCTACCTATCTACCCATCCATTCATCCAAGGCCAGACCCTCCAAGAGGGCCCTAGGTTTGTCTCCCCCGCTTAGCTCCCCTCCCTGCAGAAGCAGCTCACTCGATGCTTATGCTGGAGTGGCCAGCTGTGACAAGGGCAGCTGTGACCGGGGTGCCTGGGCCACTCGGCCCGACAGAGGCTGCTGTCCACAACCACAGCCTGACGACCATGGCTTTGCCAGCCCTCTCCTGACTCCCGGCTCTGTCCGCTCTGATTTTATTCGGATATTCTTATATTCCCAAAGCGACGCATTTGCATGGATTGTGTCTGCGAAGCTGACCTGTGAATCTGCAGTGCTGGATGTGTCTTCAGGGGCCTGGCGTGGGGTCCCCCTTGCTTTTGAGTGTCCTTGCTGTCCTTCTTGTCTCGCTGTTCCCTGAGTCCCCTCCTTGTCCTGAGAGCGCTGCATCCCTTGTGGTCGTGAGCCTCCGAGCTGGTCCACAGGCGGGAGACGGGGCCTCGGTGCTGGTCCCAGAGGGGGCCTGCCTCTCCTCTGGGAAAACACGCTGCATCAGCTCAAGGCAGTGGAAGGCTCCCCAGAGCGGGGACCCCGGGGACCCGAGGGCACGAGTGTCGGCTCTAACTGCAGGAAGGCGACAGCCAAACCTGCTTGGACCTTTAAAATCTGATTTAGTTTTCCCTCTGCTTTGCAACACACCCTCTGGCCGCTCTGCGGACATGGCTCAGGGACCTTGCTGTGCCCTGGGTGAGGTGGGGGGGAGAGTGGACTGGGGTCCCTCCAGCCACCAGCGCTTTGTTCTGTCTGCCAGGAGCCAGCTGTGCGCTTTCTAACCACCAGGGACCGAGTCACGGGGCTGAGCAGGCTGGGCCTTTGCAAGGTTTCCCGTTCAAAGAGTGGAGTTTGGATGGTGGGAGCTGCCATAAAACGTCAGAAAAGAAAGCATGGTTTTATCCTTCTTTAGGCGGGAAAGGCAGGCTGTCCCTGCTGGGGGACAGCACGTGACAGCTGCTGCGGGCCTGGCTTGGTGCAGACCGCTCCGGGCTCTTACCACCGCCTGGGTCCCTGGGTGTCCTGCTCAGCCGCTGCAGCATCCTGCCTCCCCCGATGCCGGGCCCAGCTGCCCTCCCAGAGCCCGCAGGTACCAGCAGCTTCTTTGCCGTCCCTTCCTTCGTGCATTGGTCAGGGCTGACCGGCCGGCGTGGGGGTTCGGGGCTCGGTGCAGAAGGCCTGCTGCCCTGCTTGGCCGGAGGGTCCGTCTTCAGCCCCAGGTCAGGGGAGGGGGCTCCTGTGCTGCCCCACCTGCCTGCACCCCAGGTCCCCTCACCCTCTCCATGGGACATGGCCTGGGCTGGGCCTCTGCGTCCTGGCTGTAGAGCCAGGGTCATGCTTAGTGCTGCCCAGGTTCAATGTCTGGCTTGGGGGTGGGGGTGGGGTTCAGTGCAGAGCTGGGCCTTGTTCCACTTTGTACTGGATACGGGGAGGACGTAGTTGCCTGGGAGGGGGGACTCTGGCCGATGAAGCCACCATCCCTGGGCAAAGGCCATGGAGGGTGTCACTGCTGCCAGTTTGCCTGCCCAGCCCCCTGCCTCAGCCTCCTGGGTGGCAGCCTGAGACCCACCTGCCGCTGGCCATGTCCATCTGAGCGCATGCTGCTCTGGGGTCTTCTTGATGCTGTGGACGGGGCCGTGGGTGCAGCCTGGAATGGGGGAGGGGGGAGGCTGGTGGATGGGGGCTGCTGCACCCGCCCTCCCTCCAGGTGGGCATTTTGGGGGCATCTGGGGACTCTCCCCGCTGGTCTCCCTCCCCGATCCTATACCCACTGCTCGCCCCTCGTCAGAGGGTCAGTTTCCATCCAAATGCCGGCTTTCCTGCTGGCTGCTGCGAACGCCTAAGGGGAGGGGGCTCAGGGGGCTGCCTTGGAAACGGTGGGGCTCCAGGGCTGCCTAGTCCAGGAGTGGGCAGGTAGGGTTCTAGCTGGGAGGGCTGCCTAGTCCAGGAGTGGTAGGGGCAGGGTCCTAGCTGGGAGGGCTGCCCCAGGTTGTATGCGTGCCCTGAGGAGAGGGCTCCCTGGGCAGAGCCTGGGTAGGGGGGACCCTGCAGATGTGGGCCTGTCTCCAGGGTCTGGTTTCATGCCCCCCATGGCCTTCACTATGTAAGGTCCTGTGTCTTGCTGGAAAGCTGGACAGAGGCTGCTCCTTCTCGAGGTTCCTGGAAGCCCCCTACACACCGTCAACAAGAAATAGATGTGTGTTCCCAGGGTTTAAGTTAATGAATAATATAGCAGAGAAGGCAGCTCTTAGGAAGTCATATTTGCAACACCTCTGACTGCGGCCCCGCGATAGGGCTGGATTTCCCTGCTGGGCCGCGAGGCACACAGACCGCTGTGATTTCTGAAGGGCCCAGGGTTCCTGGTGTTTTTGTTTTCGCGGCCGCATAAAGCCCTGATCGCCCCCCAGAGGAGCTGCCTCATGGAGCTGTGAGCTTCCGCGTGATCCTTAATATTCACACCTCAGTGGGGTTTGCCAAGTGCCAAGTTGATATTTTTGTGCAGTGGCAGGAGAACAAAGCCGTGCTAAATTCTCAGATGTTTGGAAAAATGCCATAGGGTTGGTTATGTTGTTACTTTACACTTTGTGTTGTTTGCGTTTGCGCAAATAAAATAGTATGCATTCTCATGATGAGGAAAAGACAAAAAAAATAGTTCATGTGATCTGAAACCAAACCAGCCGAAGCCACACCACCCCCTCCATCACGGCCGCTGCTCTGTCTGGAACCTCTTGGGTTGGCCTGTCCTCTGGGGAGAGGTCCAGAGAGCAAATATGAATACGTAGCCCAGCGAATTAAGACTTACTGTGACGCTTTTGCACTCAGCATGGAATTGGCCAGTGTGGGCAAGAATGATGACTCCTGAGAGCATATGATCTTACATGGAAATCTGATGGAGATTTACTCCAGCTGGAAAACAAATTTCTAAGCTATGGGAGAGATGGCTCCTGGCTGGATATTTGAGAATCATAGATTGTTCTGGAAAATATACAGCAGCAGACTCTGGGCCACGTGTCCCTGTCACCTGACGTTCCTGGGACATACAAGACGGGTGTTCCTGGTTACCAGCCCCAAGCATATGGCTAAGAGGAGGCAGTGCCTCCCTGGGACGGCCACCAGCAGTGTGACATGGGGGGTTCAGAGCACAGTAGGGGCCCCACCTGGTCCTGATCCAGGAGGAAATTGCAGCCCCACCTTCCTGCACTGGACTTGGGCGAATCCACCCACTCGGCGCGGTGCTGCCTCCTATCCACCAGGGCACCCAGCAGGTCTTACTTTTGTCCTTGTTGTGCGGTCATCAAAGACCATCCAATTAGGAGTACAGAGGCTATGTTTGATTCCATTTAATTACTTGGTTGTTTTGCATACCATTTTCCAGGGCTGTAACATTCTGAAGTTTCTCTTTTTTTGTCTTTTCTAGGGCTGTTCCCGAGGCATATGGAGGTTCCCAGACTAGGGGTCTAATCGGAGCTGTAGTCGCCAGCCTCTGCCAGAGCCACAGCAACGCCAGATCCGAGCTGCGTCTGCGACCTACACCACAGCTCACAGCAACGCCGGATCCTTGACCCACTGAGCAAGGCCAGGGATCGAACCCGCAACTTCATGGTTCCTAGTTGGATTCGTTAACCACTGAGCCACAATGGGAACTCCGATTTCTGAAGTTTCTATAAGAAAAAAATCAAGCCTCCTCTCTGCATGGATTGGTGTCAGAGGGTCTATAAATGTAACATGAGAAAAAATTAGGCTGTTATAGTAAAAATATGCTGCGGTGTCTGTGATAAGCTGGTTCTCATGGAACCCAATGTTATCGTGCAAATGACATGGTCCCGCAGAAATTGTCTCTCTTGAACTCATGGGATAATGTTTAAAAAGTCCACCTTGTGATAGTTTCTGACAGGGTTAATAATCTTATTTTCTTATTTTACAGTTTGTCTAAGAATGTCTTTATTTACCTTCATTATGTTTTTCCAATTCGTAGTAAAATACACAGAACATGAACTATCATCTTAGTAATTTCTCACCGTACAGCTCAGTGCTGTAAAATACATTCACGGAGTTCCCGTCGTGGCACAGTGGTTAACGAATCCGACTGGGAACCGTGAGATTGCAGGTTTGATCCCTGCCCTCGCTCAGTGGGTCAAGGATCCGGTGTTGCCGTGAGCTGTGGTGTAGGTCACAGACGCAGCTCGGATCCCACGTTGCTGTGGCTCTGGTGTAGGCCAGTGGCTACAGCTCTGATTTGACCCCTAGCCTGGGAACCTCTACATGCTGAGGGAGCTGCCCTAGAAAAGGCAAAAAGACAAAATAAATACAAATACAAATAAAAATAAAATACATTCACGGTGTTGCACCACCATCCCCACCGTCCATCTGCAGGACTCTTGTCTCCTTGCGAAACGGAAGCTCTGTCCTTATCAACCACTAACTCCCCATCCGCCCTCTCCCCCCAGCTTCTGGCACCCGCCCCGACTCCTGTCTGTATGAATCTGCCTACTCGAGGGACCTCATAAAAATGGAACCACACAGAATTTATCTTTTTGTGACTGGCTGATTTCACTTAGCATAATGTCCTCAAGGTTTGTCCAAGGGTTCACTTTCTCTTGAGATGATGGATCTGTCAAATATTTGTCTATGTGCAACAGCAGAGAGAAATTCGAGTCCACGCCAACCTGCATGAGATGAAAGATGCCTAATGACATGCCCGCCATGGAAGTGGAGGCTCCCCGGGGAACTGGGTGTGTTTGGCCAGTTTTCCTTTCCTGACCATTGCTCTCCAAGTGCGTGGAATTCTCTCTGAATACGCTGTCCCCAGAGAGGTGGGGGCGCCCTTTTCTTTTCAGCTGGAGCTGGAGCTGTGCTGGTGGGGGTTGTCTGGATGGCATGCTCTGAAACTCAGTCCAGGCTGCCCGACCCGGGAATCAGCAAGAGGCAGAAAGTGGGCCTGGTGCATCACGGTGGTGCAGAGCCTGCCCGCCGGGGGACTGTGTGCAGGGTACCCAGGCCAGTGATGAAGAAGAAGGGTAAGACTGTGTGGAGGGGAGTGATGGGTGCCCCTGGCACGTGCAGGGGTGGCGGGAGGTAGCCTGGGTGCCGGCGCCCTGTCAAACAGCCCAGAGCGGCGCTGTGCCCTCCTGGTGCCCAAACAGGGCTTTGGTACTGTTCTCTGTACAAGGAGCCAGGGCTGCCTGGAGAGCCTTGGCTCCCACATTTGGAGCAAGAGAACCGAAGATGGGCCTGCAGCACCTTGTGAGGAGACAAGGGTGCCTCCCCCTGTTGGGGGTGGGGGGTGATAGCACAGCCAGACCAGAGAGGACATTGATGGCTGACCGGTGATAACCTGAACCTCGGAAGCAGACCTCAGTGCTGAATTTGTAAAGGGCTGAACTGCAAGGACCATGTGTTGGAAAAAAGTCATAGAGACTGATGGGCGCATCCGTCAGTTCCCGATGATAGAAGCTGAGCCTGTCTGACCCAGGATTCCTGGATCGATGACCCCCCAGCAGGTCTGGGAGGAGGCAGGAAACGACACCTTGGATGTGGTCTTGGCAAAAATGCCACATCAGAACCACCCGGCTAGTGTGCATGAAATCAGGTGCTGGACCCTGGGGCCGGCAGGCGTCCTGGGAGGCTGGGAAGCTGGAGGTGCTGTCGAAAGATGCTGGGGCTCTAAAACGCTCTCTGGTCCCTGAGAGGTGCTGCAGAACTTGATGAACCTTGAGAGCCGTGATGACATTTCACGGCCGTAAGAATTTCCCATGAAGGGCAGAGGTGATTTGCATAAGTCCTCCGTGATTACGGATGGAAAGCTCCCACCATGAAAGAACCTTGGTACAAGAAGAATCAGCTCCTTTGGTCTGTAAGACCCAAATTTGCTAATTTGTGTCAACACCATCTGTGGGCCCCCTGCCTGCCACCCCAGCCAGGGACTTGAGCTTTCTGGGGGGTGGGGGCGGTGACTGTATGCGCTCCATGGCCTTAACTCTGTGTGGGGCGCTTGATCCAGTGTGTGTGTGTGTGTGTGTGTGTGTGTGTGTGTGTGTGTGTGTGTCCTTGTCTTGGCTGGCGTGACAGGCGGATGGTGAGGGCGACGAGGGGGCTTGGGGAGGAAGGTGGGTTATCTTTGGACGGGGTGGGTTTGAGGCGCGTGTGGGCATCACGTTGGTATTTGGAAATCTGGGGGATGTGCAAAGGCCAGGCCCTCTGGGAGGTGCTGGCGTGGGATGGGCCGGTGAGCTCAGCTGGGGACGGCTGGCAGGAGGGAGGTCAGGGCTCTCTGCAGAGTCTCAATTTCTGTGACGGGGAAGCTCGGAGAGGCCCCTTCAGGCACCCAGGTCCTGCCCTCCAGGACGAGGAGAGCTGGGGTGCCAGCTTCCCCTCACTCCCCCCGATGGCTCCACCCTTGGGAATGAGGAGGGACCCGGGCTCCGATAGTTACCGTGAGTGACAGCAGGGGAGGGACTGGACCCGACATCTGTTTCCCCATCTCTGAAGGTGGCCTTCCCCTGGGTGGCGAGGCTTCCACGCCAGGACGTGTGTGAGACGTGTGGCCCAGTGATGGGCACATAGCAGACACTCAGGAGCCATCACTGTTCTTAGTGACCAGGATGCCTCCCAGCTACTTTCTGGAGCCTTCATGCCAGTGGACCTAGCTGGGCACCCTCTGCCAGGCTCCTCAGACCTCAGCGGGCGCTTGGGCAGTGGAGCCAAGTGACTTTGTAGGACACCCTCGCAGCCTGGCTGCTTCCTGCGAGGGAGGTGCCCACGTCCTCCCAGAGCCCCCAGGGGCTGGGCCCCAAAGCCACTGCCCGCTGGCTCCCCTCTCTTCCGCGGGGCCTGGCAGGGCGGGGGCTTCCCTCTGCTGGGGCAAGTAGAGAGAGGGCAGGGTGCCGGCTTTTCATTTATTTCAAATGAAAGGTTCCATCTGTTCCATCTGTGTTGGTCGCCCGCTCCACACCAGTGGCCGGGGGCCAGCAGACGCTGCCGAGGCCACGGGCCACCTGCCAGGCAGCTCTAAACCTTCTTTCTGGATGTAAAGTTCTCAGGAAAAAAATGCATCGAGTTTACTGTTGAACTTGAGTTATTTTTAGGGACAGATCTGTGAATTATGACAAAGCAATAATGTAGGGAGAACCACTGGTCCTGGACGTGCCTCAGCACCAAGTCAAGCTCATACAGACACTATTTCCAAGGCACGAGTCTTTGCCAAGTGAAACCAGTATCTTGTCGGAACGAGATCCACACCTCTTGTTTCGCGGGACCAGCCAATGTCTTCTTGTTCGTGAGCCGGGTGACGTCTCCCGAGCAAGAGTCCTGACCCTCCCATCTGGGAAGGGACCTCTTCTCGAAAGGCCCTTCTACGTCCCCCACTCCAGATGGGGCAGTGGGTGGGGTGCTTTTGGACTGACCTCTTTCTGCATCCAGCTGAGGGCGCGTCTCCAAGAAGGGGCCCGAGGCTCCCTCCACGCCCCGACTTCCACCGGCCCCCACCCCCAGCCTGTCATCCCAGGGGATGGAACGGGCTCGGGCACTGAGGCTGCCCTGGGAACGTGTCTGGGGCTTTCTGTGCCCTGGGAAAGCGTGCTCTGGGCTTGCGGCCCGAGTGGGCTCTGGCTCCCTGTCGGAGGCACCTCAGTGCCTCCGAAACGCCTGGCTCCCACCTCATGCCTCGGAAAGTACGGCCTCGCCCCGGGGCGTGTGTTCTTGGCTCCCTGCTCCTGCTCTGACAGTGAAGCTGTGTTCTGCTGATTTCCAGTTTCTGCCGTGGTCCACATAGACCTGAGAGCATTAGAAATCCTTCGCCGACATTTCTCCCCAAACCTGACCATGGCGTTAGCTCCGGGGGCGGGCTGCGGGAGGCAGGCCAGGACTGTCCCTTCCCTCCCGCTGGGTCTCAGAGAAGACTGGACACAGAGGGACGGTGCCTCGTACCCGGAGGCAGGTCACTCGATCCTCAAGTGAAGCCATCATCACAGAGGTGAAGGGCAGCTGGGGACTGCAGGCTGGCAGAGCCCACGAGTGGCCTGCGAGGGGGTCCTGCCCAGGCCAGGTGTCCTGGTGGAGAGGGGACACCTCTGGGAGTTGGGCTTCTCTGAAGTTGGCTTTTCTTCAGTTTCTTGAATTTGAATAAAATGAAGATCTGTGGACGAGGTAACAGCAGCTCTAAGCTAAGTAGTTCTGTTTTCAAGAAGTAAATCCCGGAGTTCCCGCTGTGGCTCGGTCACTGCAGAGGTGTGGGTTTGATCGCTGGCCCAGTGCAGTGGGTTAAAGGATCTGAAGTTGCTGCAGCTGTGGTGTAGGTCACAGCTGTGGCTCAGATTCAGGTCCTGGCCCAGGAACTTCCATATGCTGCAGGTACGGCCATAAAATTAAAAAAAAAAAAAAAAAAGAGAAAAAAAAAGAAAAAGAAAGAAATAGGTCCAGTTAAGGGCAGGCATCTGAGTATAAAGAGCGACCAACTTTAGACCAAATAAAACTTTGTTTTGAATTCAGCCATTCCTTCCTTCCTTTCTCTTAAGATTTTCATGCATTCCCTCTGTGAACCTCTTTTGCTTGTTAAAGAAATTGGACCTGGGTTTCCTGTCCTGGGTCACTGACATTGTCGTGACACCCCTGTTGGGGTGAGGGAGGGCCCCTGAGGTCTGCACACCACGCTCTGCTTAGCGACCCACTGAAGGGTCTCGGGTCAAGGTTTCCGGGCATGTCAAGCGGTGCCCGGGCCGTGGCGTGATGCCCACGTCCCCACCCCCCCTACCACTTACCTGGCAATAACCTGTTCAGTCTGTTTCTCCCCCCAAATACACTGGAAAAAAGCCTTGGATCATCCAGATAAATATCCAGTTGAACGGAGTTAACAGAACAAAAGGGAACAGCACAAAAGTGAACCGTTGCTCTGGGGAAAAACAACCCCCGTGTTTCTGCGCACACCTAGCCCACGACAGCCTTCTGCCAGCTCTTGGCTCGGCCGTGTCAATGAGCCCTGGGGAGGTTGGAATTTTCAAATGTGATGCCATCACGTTTACTCGTCTTTGGCCTAGAGGTCTTGGTCTGGGGTGAATTACTGAAAACTACTTTCTGGCTTCCTTAACAGGAATTGCTGCGTTGTGGCCTGTTTATGGGTCCTGCGTATTGGATTTAAGAGAATAGATAACTTACTGCTTACAGGGGCAGTGCTCCTAAGTATTGGAATGGAAACTCTCTCCTGTGTTGTTGGGGAGCCCAGCGCAGGCGTCTTTGGCGTTGGGAGCTGGGTGGCTCTAACCCTGTCCTCTCAAACACCGAATCTTATTTTCGAGGTCGCTAGGGCTTCAGCATGAGCGGTGGTGGCATGGGAGGGGGACAGGACAGAGGTCATAGGGATGGAGGGCGGGAACAGGTTCAGGGCAGTCTGGGGGGGGGGGGCTTTGGATTCGGCGCCTGTCCGTAGGGGGAGGGTGGTGAGCGGGGTGAACGGACACTCTTTGGGGCCTGGGTTTGGGTGAGGAGGGGTGGGAGCCCAGGAAAAGGAGCCACCCAGGAGTAAAGGCGATGAGGGCATTTGGGGCAGGTGGGCTTGAGGGGCCTGGGGACCTGCAGGTTCAGTCTAGAGGAGACAACCGGCGCGGCTCTGAGTTCAGAAGTCACAAGAGTGCAGAGTGCAAAGAGCAGCGATCTCGCCCCATGGTTTTTGTTTTTAATTTCTTTGATTTTTGCTCAATCTTCATCACTTTGCTGTGGGCTGTTCTTTTGCAGTAGTAGAAGCTTAGATCATCACAGAGAGAACTTTTTTCTTTTCTAGGATGAGACCTGAATGTTAAAATTGATTCTGAAAGCCCTGCTTTCATATCACTTGTTGATGTGTTTTCATTTCATTCAATTAAAAATATTTTCTGATTTCCTTGGGACTTTCTCTGTGACCTATAGGTTATTTAGAAATAGTACTTGGGTGGAGTTCCCATCGTGGCTCAGTGGTTAACGAATCCGACGAGGAACCATGAGGTTGCGGGTTCGATCCCTGGCCTTGCTCAGTGGGTTAAGGATCTGGCATTGCTGTGGTTGTGGTGTAGGCCGGTGGCTATAGCTCTGATTAGACCCCTTGCCTGGGAACCTCCATATGCCATGGGTGTGGCCCTAGAAAAAGACAAAAAAAAATAGCATTTGGGGAAATTTTTCAGATATCTCTCTGTTATTGGTTTCTCGTTTAACCCTACTTGGCTCAGAGAGCATAGTTGATTATGACTTAAATTCTTCTACATTTGTTGAGGTTTGTTTTAGGGTCCAGAATTTAGCCCATCCCAAAGAATATTTAATTTCCTCTTAGAAAGAATTTGTCATTGTGTGGACTGTCCTATAAATCTCGATTAGGTCTTGTTGGTTCAAAGCGTTGTTTAGATCTTCCATATCCTTACTGATTTTCCGTCCTGCTTGTTTCTTCAACTTCAAAGAGGATTTTCCAAGTTTCCAGCTATGTACATACAGATCTTTGTCTATTTTGTCTTTCAGTCCACTTAGTTTTTGCTTTATGTATTTTGAAGCTCTGTTGTTAGTTGCTTGGACATTTAGGATTGTTACAGCTTCTTTTTTTTTTTTTTCGTCTTTTTTTTAGGGCCGTACCTGCAGCATATGGAGGTTCCCAGGCTAGGGGTCGATTGGAGCTACACCGATAATCTACACCACAGCCATGCCGTAGCCACAGCAACGCCAGATCTGAGCCAAGTCTGTGACCTACACCACAGCTCAAGGCAATGTCACATCCTTAACCCACTGAGCGAGGCCAGGGCTCAACTGCATTCTTACGGATCCCAGTCAGACTTGGCTTCCATCCTGGTTTCCGCTGAGCCATGACAAGAACTCCTGTTATAGCTTCTGGAGGAGTTAGTGATGTCCCCTTTGTGCCTGATGGCATTCTGCAATCTACTTTGATGTTATTTTGCGTTCTTTCTTTTGATTAGTGTTCATACATGATATCTCTGTCTACTCTTTACTTTTAACATAAATGTATATAAACCCATTTAAAATGTAACCCATGTTACCAACATACAGAGTTATAGATACATGTCTTCATTTTATTTTATTTTTTGTCTTTTCTAGGGCCGCTCCCACAGCATATGGAGGTTCCCAGGCTAGGGGTTGAATCGGAGCTGTAGCCACCGGCCTACTCCAGAGCCACAGCAACGCGGGATCCGAGCCGCGTCTGCAACCTACACCACAGCTCACAGCAACGCCGGATCCTTAACCCACTGAGCAAGGTCAGGGATTGAACCCGCAACCTTATGGTTCCTAGTCGGATTCAGTAACCACTACGCCATGATGGGAACTCCTAGATATATGTCTTTATATAGAAAATGTGTGTCTTGTAGACTGTATATGGTTTGGTCATGCTTCTTTATTTAATCATCTTCTTTTGTTTTTTGGTTTTTTTTTAAAGCCCATTTCCATTTGCTGTCATTATCCATGATGTTGAATTTAAAATGACTGTAGAGCTACTTGTTCCTGTTTGAGTATCTCAGTTCGGTCATCCGGTCACCCCAGGGCCGGGGCCTGACCCCACCGTGTGGCTGTGAGACTATTTCACTCCGAGCGCTTTTCTTCCCCCTGAAAATGTTTCTTTTGCTCCGTGTAGTACTTATTTTCCCAGCGGACTCACCGACCTATGGAGGCGGGTCCCCTGCCTTTGCTGAGCAGCTGATCTGGGGGAGAGAAAATAGCCTTGTCCTGTCGCATTAGCCGCGATGGGAACAGCCCGTCTGGCGGCCGTCCAGCCTGCTGCTGCGCTGACCTGAGTGCAGAAAATCAGCGTCGCCTTCCCAAAGTGCTCTTGATTTCTCGATTTGGCTATTTGTCGAGTTTCCATCTCCTGAGCCCCTGAGTGACTGACTGTCTCTGAGGACAGGCAGCGTGTTTAAAGGAACAGTTTATCCATTGTTGCAAAACACGAGTAGATGCACCGCCGAGCGTGGGGTTGGGATGGGAGTCTTGGGAGGCTCTTCCTTCTGGGGGAGTCACGGCCCCCGGTGTCCTCGGCTTCCTCGAATTGAGCACAGACGCCAGCTCATTGGGGAGAAGGGCCGTGACACCCGACGTGAGGCCAGACGTGTCCGTGTGTGGAAGAGATGGGGGCTGGGAGGGAAACCCTTGTGCCATCGGAATAGAGTCTAGCGCTTGTGGGGAAATGGTACACTGTGGGAGAGCCGTGAACGGCCTCGCTGCTTCTGTTATTGAAGTGTCGTTGATGCTCAGCGTCGGGCCACCTGCTGTGAAGTGACCCCGTCGTACGTACAGCCACAGTCTTTCTCTCGTATCTTCTCCTGTCATGTTCTGCCCGGGGCTCGATGCGTCGAGCAGGACCTCGCCGCCTGCCCGTTCCTAAGCTGTTTTTAAGGGAATCGTGTACCAAAGGACACACGTGTGTCTGGTTCTGTGGGAGGGGTTTCCTGCGTGTCCCCTCCAATGAAGGGCCGGTCTGTGTGCCTCGTCTTGCGGGAAAGTCCACGAGCAGGTCGCTGGTTTCCCCCTTGTTCTTTCTGGTTTCATTGTGCGTGTCTGTGCATGTGCATCTGTGTATGTGCCTGTGCATTTGTGTGGCATATGCATGTCTGCGTGTGCACGTGTGTGTGTGTCTGTCCATGGGCGTGGGAGTCCACGTGGGAGTCTGTGGGTGTGTGCGTGCGCTCACATGTGGACCTGGCGGGCCCAGCGGCCCTCTGACGGGCTGGTCATCCCGAGGCCGGATGCCGTCGGCTTGGAGGGATTCCGGGGCCCTGAGCTGCCTTTGGCACCTGCGGTGAATGCGAGACCCTGCGGTGAGCCTGCTCCTGCGTCCGTGCTTCTGCTTTCACTGCTTTGTGCTGCACAGAGAAAGCAGCTGGTGAGCGGGGGGGATCCAGGATGGGCTCCGGGGCCATCCATCAGGGCGACGCAGGGTGTCTGTGAAGTGTTAGAGACATGTACGGCCGAGGGGGTGGCCTTTCTCCTGGAAGCAGAATTGTCGGGGGTCTATCCCCTGCCACGGCCTCTCAGGGAGATGCAGACCCCTGCCCCCCCAGAAGCTCTGGATTTACATCAAAATCCCCCCTCCCCCCCCCCCCCCCCCCCCCCGCGCCAGCCCTGCAGACACATTATTTTCTCATGATGGCTTCTGGGTGGAATCTTTACAATTTCTTAAGCAGCATGGAGGGGGGAGAAGCACATTTCATGCTAAGGGAATAATAGCTCGATTATTTCATGCTATTTAATATTTATAAATACTTTTCAATTGAAAAATGTACCTTTTAGTGAAATAATGGAATGACCCCACGCAGGGAAGGCTCGGTTGGCTGTTCCCTCTTTCATCCTGGGAGAAACACCTGCTGTGTCCCGTGTGCTGGCTCTTGGCACCAGAGTCTGCAAACAAGTCATCTTAATTCACTCTGCTGCCGCCTCTGTACCTGGACCTGAGATCATCAGTTATCCATCCATTTCAGATTCTGAATACAAAACCTAGAATCCTCACAGTGCAACACTGGGATAGGCATTTAATAGGGAAAGTCATTATTCCCCCTTGTTATCGTTCCAGCGATTAGCTCTTCCCTGGCTCAGGAAAATACCATCCTGCTTGATTATTGTTCTGGGTGGGAAGGGAATTGTCCCTGACCCTAGACTCATCACAGCCATGCTTCCATGTTCCTCCACCCAGTTTTTATGGCAGGTGTGGATGGGTAAAATCGGCTTGGGTTTTGCATTTCACCTTTTCCCCGTCCGCTTCTGCCCGGGCTAACACGCTGTGAAATGGACAGGGAAGGAAAGGAGAGAATTGCAAAGCAGAGGAAATGCAGCATGTGGATACCCTGTTGCGGGAAGGCTGCTTGTTAATAGAGTCTGCTTTTCACTGTTATAAAAGATGCGCTACAAGCAAGGTCCTGCCCTTTGAAAAGGCGAGCTGTCTCTCTCCAGGCTCCTCCAACCCATGGGCAGAAACACTTGGAAACTCTTCTTTTAAGAACGAGCTCTACAGATGGCCAACAAGCACATGAAAAAATGCTCAGCATCCCTGATTATTAGAGAAATGCAAAATCAAAACTACCATGAGATACCACCTCACGCCAGTCAAAATGGCCATCCTTAATAAGTCCACAAATAACAAATGCTGGAGGGGGTGTGGAGAAAAGGGAACCCTCCTGCACTGTTGGTGGGAATGTAAGCTGGTACAACCACTATGGGGAGCAGAATGGAGGTACCTTAGAAAACTATACATAGAACTTCCATAGGACCCAGCAATCCCTGTCTTGGGCATATATCCAGACAAAACTTTCCTTGAAAAAGACACATGCACCCACATGTTCATTGCAGCTCTATTCACAATAGCCAAGATATGGAAACAACCCAAATGTCCATCAACAGACGATTGGATTAGGAGGATGTGGTATATATACACAGTGGAATACGACTCAGCCATAAAAAAAGAGCAACAATGCCATTTGCAGCAACATGGATGAAACTAGAGACATTCATACTGAGTGAAGTAAGTCAGAAAGAGAAAGACAAATACCCTATGATATCACTTATATCTGCAATCTAATATATGGCACAAATGAACCTTTCCACAGAAAAGAAAATCATGGACTTGGAGAATAAACTTGTGGTTGCCAAAGGGGAGGGGGAGGGGGAGGGAGAGGGATGGATTGGGAGCTTGGGGTTAATAGATGCAGACTTTTGCCTTTGGAATGGATTAGCAATGAGATCCTGCTGTGTAGCACTGGGAACCATGTCTAGTCCCTTGTGATGGAGCGTGATAATATGAGAAAAAAGGATGTGTACATGCATGTGTAACTGGGTCACCATGCTGTACAGTCCAAAAAACAAAACAAAAAAAGGTAAAAACTCAAAAGAAAAAGAAAAAGAAAGAGCTCCCACAGACTCTGCTCGTCCAGCTCCAGCGCTGTGCGTCTCTCCGTCAATTACCCCGATGTGGCCTCGGCCACGCCCCCTGCTGGGAGGAGCCCAGGTGCCCCGCTCTTTTCACCTGCAAGGCTTTCTTTCTTTTTTAAAAAAGTTATTGAAGTACAGGCGCAATGTTGTGATACTTTCTGCTGCGCAACAAAGTGATCCAGTCGTGCACATATACGCATCCATTCTCTTCCAGGTTCTTTTCCCTCCTGGTCATCACGGAATATTGGGTTGAGTTCCCTGTGCCGCCCAGCAGGTCCCGCTGACCGGCCATTCCATGTACAATAGTGTGCATTCTTCATACACAAAAGGAAAACAGACCCTTAAAAGGCACAGGCTTCCTTGGGTTCGGTGTGAGATTCCTGCTTTGGGGACTAGAGATTGAGCATTGGAGGTGACCCCTGCACCCCATGTTTTGGCTCAAGCCCCCTTTGGGGGTCATCCATAATGGAGACTGCAGGGTCACCTTCGGGGGGTGGGGGGAGGTTTCTTGACACTTCCCCTTGTCTTTTGTTGTCGAGGTGTGGAATACTCCGTCCCCTGGACGCACACTTTTCCTGATGCTTCCTCTGTGGGCGGGGCGAGGGGGGCATCTTCATTCTGTGAACAGGGTCAGTCTAGGTTTACTTGTGATCGTTGGCACGTTTCCAAGTTTTAGGACGGGGTCAACACCGTGACCAAGATTATGGGAAATGGGGGTTCCACTGACACATAAGATGCCCTCAGAACCTGGCGTTATCAAAACGGAGGAGCCTGAGGGACGTGAGGCTGGACTTCCGGTGACAACTCGAAACGCATGACCCAGATTCAGCTTCTGACCGTGACAGGTGTTCTGGGCCGGCTATGGGAGAAAAGTCCTCGTGTGCTGGGCCGTGGTGAGGTGGGGTCCATGGGCCACGGTGCCCGGGCAGCGAGGCCCATGCTCTGCAGTGCTCTTTGCAGTCCTCCAGACAGGTCTGTGAGGACCTTGGGCCGGGCTAGCCAGCGGGCACTCCAGATCTCAGGGGAAAAGGTCCTGCCTGCTGGTGACACAGTGGCGCTGGGGGCAAATGCATCTGTATTGGCGGGTCATGAGCCAATGAGACTCGCAGGAACCTTGCGTCCGTGAGGGTGTGGCCTCCATCGCTCCTCCCGCCCGCCCGCCCCGCCCCCCGGTGTCACCCCGCCCCAGCCCCTCCTGCCCCTCCCACCTGGTCGCCCGGGTTCTGGCTCAGGTGTCTTGTTCCTGACACTGCTCCTGGGCCCTCCACCTCAGCCCCTCACATTTCCTGCTTGGGGCCAATTTAGGTTTCTTCCCTGCAGGGCCAGGACTTGCCCTGTGAGGCAGCTCAAGCTGCTGTGATGAATTCCCGCATCCTGGGTGGCGCGCGCGCACACACACGCACACACACGCACACACACTCATGTCTCAGGGTTCTGGAGGCTGCAAGTCCACGATCGGGGCGCCCCCTGGTCCGGCCCTGGTGAGGCCCCTTTGGGGCTGCGGATGGCCACCCTCTCGCTGGGTCCTCACGTGGAGGAAGCGGGGAGGGCGCTCTGTAGGGTCTCTTCTCACAGGGGCCCTGGTCCCCTTCCAGAGGGTTCCACCCCTCATCACCCCTGAGGTCCCGCCCCCAACACCATCCCATGGGGGGGTTAGATCTCCACACGTGGGCTGGGGCACAAACACCTGGGAGGTGCCCAGTGTCTCCTGCTGCCGCCCCTTCTCCTCCGCAGCTTCTAGTTTCCTCATCTCTGCCACCTTGTCCGACAGAGGCCGTAGTCAGTCAAGTTGAGCCCTGGAAGAGGCTGCGGGGCAGCTCTGGGAGGGAGGGGCTTTGCGGGACCCCTGCCCAGGCGTTCTCCTCCGTGACAGGGTCCAAAGGCGTGCCCACCCCAGGCGGCAGATTCGAGCCAGGGAAGCTCAGCTCAGTCTCCCCATCCCAAGAAAAAAATCCGGAACGAATGTGTTCCTGGCACACAGACATAACAATACAGCGGAAGGAGAGTCCCAAGGGCCCCCGCCACTCCTGTGCGTGGAGATCCCGCCGGCTCTGCCCCACACTCAGCTTGCTGGGGAGGGTTATCACCGGGCACAGGGAGGCCCGCGTGGGGACCCGGGGAGGGAATCCCCGGTGGGGGGGGGTGTGGGCTGGAGGGAATCCCTGTCCTCCTCCACCGGTGTCACACAGTGCCGCCATCCCCTCCCCCAGCATGGTGACACCTGTTCAATGTTGTCACCCAAGGTTTTGACCCGGTCTGGTCTGCCTGGTGGACACGGAGATCCAGACTCCAGGAGGCGGCAGGTGCTGAGGAAGCTGCCGTGTTTGGAAGGACTTTGGGCCCGTGCCCACCCTTGTCAGGCTGATGGTGCCTCTCCAGACCCAAGGGCCCATAGGCCAGCCAGGGGTCGGCCCCTCGGGCCTTTCTGAGGAGCGAGGTGGCCCCTGTGGTAGTCATCAGCCCTGCTCTGCGCTGGGACAGTCAGTCCCAAGGAGCTTACTCTCCTTTGAAAGCAGCTTCTTTAAAAGAAAAGAAAACAAAACCCAAAGATGGCCCATTTCTTTGTTTTTCTAGAAATGGATGCCTGGCTCTGAACTGCGCCCGAGTCATGATTTCTAATCTGAGAGGCACGTGCCTGGCTCAGTGATGAGCCCGAACCGCTAGAACCTGGACAGGGCAGAGGCCTGTGCAGACCCTGCAGTTTTATTCAAACACTGTGGTGAAACCATGGAGCCATCGAGGCAGATTTAATCCCTTGCCCCTGGAGTCAGCAGCATCGCAAGGGGATGCTGGGTACCCAGTATCCCCTCTCGGGATGGCGAGGGTTCAGCGTTGAAACCGTCTGTGTCGGGGGAGTTGTAACTGTAACTGGGGGGGCAGGGTGGGCGCTGAACCCTTCCTTCTCCTACGTGAAACTGGCTCCGGCCAGCAGGTTTAATTGAAAGAAAAACAATAACTCCAAATAATGCAATTGACTCGGGGCCGAGTTAGGGTTGCCGCCATGTTTGGAGTTCATGGCTTGTTGAGTGTTAGGAGAAAAATCCACACTTAACGTACACATTTATTGGAGTTCCCGTCGTGGCTCAGCAGGTTAAGGACCCAGCTAGTATCCATGAGGACGCGGGTTCGATACTTGGCCTTTCTCAGTGGAATAAGGATCTGGCATGTCTGTGGCTGTGGCTGGCAGCTGCAGCTCTGATTTGACCCCTAGCCTGGGAACTTCCATATGCTGCGGGTGTGGCCAAAAACAAAAAACAATCCCACAAAAAAACAACCAAACAGGAGTTTCCATTGTGGTGCAGCGGAAGTGAATCCGACTAGGAACCGTGAGGTTGCAGGTTCGATTCCCTGGCCTCGCTCAGTGGGTTAAGGATCCGATGTTGCCGTGAACTGTGGTGTAGGTCGCAGACGCGGCTCGGATCTAGCATTGCTGTGGCTGTGGTGTAGCCCGGCAGCTGTAGCTCTGATTCGACCCCTAGCCTGGGAACCTCCATGTGCTGTGGGTGTGGCCCTGAAAAGACAAAAGACAACAAAACAAAACAAAACAACCAACCAAACAAAAATACGTATTTATTTCCCTTGTAACAGGGCCTGTTGCCTCACTTCTTTTTCTGAAATAACCTTTGAAAGCATCAGTGTCTTAGACAAGCGCGCGGTTGTGTCACTGCCGTGCGGTCTTCTGTCTAAGCTCCCAGCGGGGGCTCTGGCAGGTGCTTCAGCCCCCCGTGGAGGGCCACCGTCTCTGGGAGAGCCAACAGGCCGTTTTCGGCAACGTGGCATTAAACTTGAGCCACTGTGGGGAAACGTCTTCTGAGATGCATCAGCTGCTCTGGCTAATGGTGCCACACCGTGGGAGGCTGTGGTCTGCGGCCGAGGGGGAGAGCTGGGTGCTGTCTCAGGGGGAGGTGGTTGCACAGGTCTTTCCTGGACTGAGAAGGGTGCGTGGAGCCTGGGTTTGCATTGCAGCCACAGGACCACCCCCTCAGCTGTTTGAGCAGCGTCCTGTCCGGGGTGACCTTATTCGACCTGCTGCCCATCAGTGGTCCTGAAATCCTTATTCTTCTTCTTGGAACCCTCTAGGAATTCCTGGTATTGCCTCAAGTAAGACAGCATTTAAAATTCCAGCCTGTTGAGCATACTTGGTGGGGTGGGGGCGCGTTATATCAGGAAATCCAGTAAGTTCTTAGAAGGGGAATTTTCAGTATGACTGCTGGTTGGTGTTGGGGAGCACTATATCTTCCAGATCAGCCTGAACGATAGATAACATGAGTAATGGGAACTATTTAACTTATTTTGGTTTAATCTTAAAACTTTCATTATGGCCATACTTTGCATGTGTGTGGGTATTAGAAGAGGATTGAAGCCAGGGATTTGGGGCAGTTGATTTGTTGAAAGAGCTTTGATTGGCTCACGGGCTGCGAACCCCACCTTCTGGGAGCAGGTGTAGAGAAAGGGGTGTTCTGGGGGGGAGAAAGGTCACCTTCTGATTTGGTTCAGGTGAGACCTCTTGGGGTTCGTGGTGTCCTGAGGGGGGGGTTGGTGTTCTGTCTGTCATTTGTCCCTCCTTTGTCCATCCAGTGAGTACTTACTGAAGCTGACGCATGTTTGGGGGGGGTATTAATTTTTTAACTTTTATTTTTAGCAAGTAATGTATATGTCTAAGATGTGCAATGTGAAGATTTGATACACGTGTATCTGGTGAAGGGGTTACGGTGGTCAAGCTGGTTAACACAGCTCCTGAAATGGTTACCTTGTTTTTTGGCAATGAGACCATCTGAGGCCCACTCTCAGCAAATCTCCAGTGTCCAGCAGCGTACGATCTGCCGCGGTCACCACGCTGCACACGGACAACTGGACGGTGCATCTCGCGCGACGGCAGCTTGGTGCCCTTTGACCCACACGTCCCTGTTTCCCACACCGCCTCATCCCGGTAACTACTGTCCTACTCTCTCGTCCTATAAATGTCACTTTGAAAACAATTTTTTTTTGCCTTCAACCTTGGCATATGGAAGTTTCTGGGCCAGGGATTAAATCCAGGCTTCAGCTGCAGCAACACTGGATCCTTCAAACCGCTGTGCTGGGCTAGGGATCAAACCCACACCTCCGCAGTGACCTGAGCCGCCGCAGCTGGATCCTCAACCCACTGTGCCACAGGGGGAACTCCAATATAACTTTTTAAGATTTTACATATAAATAGACGCGATCAGGCAGCTTCTTCTTAATGTGTCTGGCTTCTCTCTCGCAGCACGATGCCCTCTAGGTTGATCCGTGTTGCAGATGGCAGGACTGCCCGCCTCGTGGCTGAATAAGTTCCCTGTATTCGGACTCCCGTCTTTATCCATCGTCGGCTGATGGCTGCCTGGGCCGTTTCCATAGCTTGGCTGCAGTGGACGCGGGAGTGCAGGCATCTCTCTGCGTAAACACCCGGAGGAGGGATTTACAGATCATCCGGCAGCTCTGTTTTTGCCTCTTGAGGAACTTCCGTACTGTTTTCTATCCGCTGCTTCTCTAAGTGCCGCCTGTCACTGAGCAGGGACCAGTGTCTGTCCTCGTGGCTTGTCGGCTTCCGTTGCCTGAAGCCACTTTCAAGTTCCAATTCTTGGCCTTGGGGAGAACGTGTTGCTGATCTGGTCCAAACAAGAATCCCTGCCCTCTGTTTTGCACAGTGAGCCACGGTGCTCTGGGGAGGGGACACGGGGACCTCCCCACTGCCCACAGCTCTGCTGGCTTGCTTTGCTGCTCGTAGGCCACTTGCCACTTGCAGCGACACGGATGGACCTGGAGATGATGATTCTACGTGAAGTAAGCAGACAGACAAAGACAGACCCCTGATAGATGCCATTTATATGCGGCGTCTAAAATATGACACAAATGAACTTGTCTACAGAACAGAAACAGACTCACAGACACAGAGAACAGGCTTGTGGTTGCCAAGGAGGAAGCGGGTGGGAGGGCTAGGCTGGGAATTAGGGGTTAGTAGAGGCAAACGAGTCCACAAGGATGGATCAACCAGGCCCTCTGTGTCGCACAGGAGCTCTAGTCCGTATCCTGTGACGAACCATCTCAGGATCCTGTGGCAACCTGCGTGGGAAAAGGATGTGAAAAAAGAATGTGTATCTGCATAACTGAATCACCTTGCTGTCCACCAGAAATTCACACAGCATCGTAAGACGACTACACTTCAATGAAATAGATTTTAAAAATGATGACACTTTGATTCTTTCTTTTTCGTTCTTTTTCTTGTGGTCTTTTGGTCTTTTTACGGCCGCACCTGTGGCATATGGAGGCTCCCAGGCTAGGGGTCTAATTGGAGCTGTAACCACTGGCCTTCACCATAGCCACAGCAACGCCAGATCCGAGCCGCGTCTGCGACCTACACCATAGCTCATGGCAATGCCGGATCCTTAACCCACTGAGCGAGGCCAGGGATCAAACCTGCAACCTCATGGTTCCTAGTCGGATTCGTTCCCGCTGTGCCACGACGGGAACTCCATGGCAATTCGATTCTAATACTGCCTCAAAATCTCATTTAGAAAACCCCAGATTAGGATGAAACAGTTTGCCAGGGAGGATCTGGGAGAATTGGCGGGGGGGTGGCAGGGGGTGGCACAGAGCAATACCCTCTGGGCCTTTGTGTCCAACCGTGTTTCACTCCTGCCTTTGTCCCCAGTGCTGTGTCCCCCAGGGCTCCGCGTGCCTCGTCCCACCATGTCCTCGTGGGGAGTGGTCCCAATAGCGAGGCGAGGCGGGGCAAGGCCCGGACACCTGGAGATGTGTCACTCAAGAACCGCGGGAACGCTTGCCTGAGTTCGACGCTCGTCCTCCACAGTTAGGGACAGAAGTGGGAAATTCAATATTGGGGAAGAAAGAGGAATAGATTCTGAACCCAGGCTGCAGACGGCGTGACGGTGACACATTTGTGTCCTTGGAGAGGGAATTTGCCAGCAGGATCGGCCAAATCTGGCCCTGCGGTGCCAGGCCAGCCACCAGGGTCTCTCCGGCGCCGTCTCCTGGAGGCTTGTCCCTGCCACGTGCTTCTGCTTTCGGACCCCCTCTGTCTCTCCCCTGAGGCATTGCCGCAGAGCCCACGGCTGTTCAGAGTGCTGCCCGGACACTTTAGGATGCTCTGCTTGTGGTGCCGCTGAGCCGGTGGGGCGGCCCTGCCCTCGGGCCCCGCTGCGTCAGGAAGAGCCCTGGAAATGACTCTCGGGGCAGTAGAGAAAGTGAGTGCTACTACCCACTTCCTGCCAGGCTGGGGGCCAGGTGGCTGCAGGGGCCCTGGTGCTGGAAGGCCCCCCCGGCCCCCCAGGTGCAGGCCTGCCCATCTCCTGCTCTTACTATTTGTGTGGGCTTTATTTATTTGTTTTCTTGTTAGGGCTGCACCTGCCACGTATGGAGGTTCCCAGGCAAGGGGTCGAATTGCAGCTGCAGCTGCCAGCCTACACCACAGCCACAGCAACACTAGATCCTTAACCCACTGAGAGAGGCCAGGGATCAAACCTGCATCCTCATGGATGCTAGTTGGATTCTTAACCCGCTGAGCCACAACAGGAACTGCTGTGTGGCTTTAACAGGGTTTCGTCTGGGCGCCGTCGAGGAGAATCCTCTAGCGGCTGTAGGAGGTTTGCTCTGAGCACCGGCCAGCTGGGGGTCCGCCTGAACGGAGCCGGCCTGCACGGGGACCCATGCACCATGGCCGGTGGTCCAGGCAGGCTTCGGTCTCTGTCAGTGGGCCTTCCGCGGAGTGCTCTGTGCCTGGATCACCTCTGACGTAGGACCCGATGTGTAAAAGTAGGATCGTGTGACGTAGGCCTGTGCTGTCCGCTCATCCTTCAAAGGGAAACACGAGCTCAGTTGTGCCAGAGCCATGCGGGACCAGGGCTGAGAGAGAGCCTGGTGGGAGCGGCATCACAGATTCCTCGGTGGCAAATTCAGAAACCCACTGAGGCAGCTCATGAAGTGGAGGGTTTATTCAAAGGGCACAGATGCTGCCCAAGTCCTGGCAGAAGCTAAACCATCAGGGCCCAGGAGGACGGGGCCGGCTCTGGGGCGGGGGAGGACACCAACAGGCCTGTGGGATCACTGGGGCGCGGAGCCGGAGGCCTGAGCTCTAGGCTGAGGGGTCCAGCCGGGCCTGCCTGTCTACACATGCTCCAGCTGTCACCCTGAAGTGCCCGGTTCATGGGGGGGTGCGGAGCCCGGCTGCGCCGAGCTGGCAGATAACCAGGGCTTACTAGATGCTGCGAGAGGATAGATGTGCCCTCCTGAGTGGGCTTTAATGTGGACTTGCTGCTTCCGCCGGCCCCCCAACCCGCACACCTCAGCTTGTCAGCAGCCTCAGAGAGTCTCTGTTCCTGAGCTGCAGGGTCGGGGGGACCATCGCACGTGGAGCCTCAGAGGCAGTTCAGCCCCTGCAGGTGTGGACGCTGCGCAGGGACTTGTGCGGGTCCGGGCTGTGCTTTCCCGTCCTGTCGCAGCTCAGGAGGCGTGACCCAGAGAGGACGGGCAGAGGTGGGGGTGGCGTCCCCTCCCCGCAGCGGCCTGGCGTTTGCTCACAGGTTGGGGGCACATGGCCCACAGACCCACCAGCCCCTCCACTGGGGGAGCAGGGTGGAGGGTGCGGTGTGGGGGTTTGGGGGGGGGCATAAGCTCAGGGGCTTCAGGCTCCGGGCAGGAGTGAAGGCAGTGCCAGTGTGGACATAACCTGCTGGGGGCTGAAGACGGACGTGCTGGGTCTTTTCCAGGACCAGGGCTGCCTTAAAGGACCACAACCCGGAACGCAGAGCAGCAGACGTTTTTCCTGCCGTGGTTCTGGAGCCCAGCAGTCTGAGGTCAAGGTGTGGGCAGCCCCGTCCCCCGGAAGCGCCTCGCTTCTCTCCCGGCTGTGGAGGCCTCAGGTGTCTGGGCTGGTAGCCGCGCGCACGAGTTTAGGGGCCTGTCCCCCTGGTCCTTCCTCGTCTCTTCCCACTTCTCCATCTGCGCGTCTGTCCCGTGGGCAGGGTCCCCTTTGTACAAGGACCCAGTTGCTGGGTTAGTAATGACCTCATCTTAAAGCGGTTACCTCTGCAAAAAGGTCACATTCCAAGGTGCCAGGGGCACAGAAGTGTCTGAAGGCGGGTCCAGAGGTCAGGACCACCCCCCCCCCTGCCCACCTAACGGGGCTTCAAGGGGCATGGCCTTCATGCCCCTGATGGAGGCTCCTCGGGGCAGCCTAGGCAAGGAGTGGGACTGCAGCGTTTATACCACACTCTGGTGCTGGGACGTGGTGGAATCGGTGGGAAGGCCAGTGGCTCAGTGCCTGGCGGGCTTGGTCTGCCTGTTCATGGCACTGCCTGGGGCCCAGAACCAAGGATGCTTGTGCTCTGCCCAGACTGGGCGCATGAGTTCAGGAGGGCTGGGCTGGCAGGGCCGGACGCTGGCCACTCCATGGTGGGCAGGAAGGGCAGGTCCAGGTCCTATGGCCAGGGCCCGGCCAGCAGCAGGTGGGGTGTGGGCTTGAGGCCAGGTAGAGACGGGAGCGCTGGACACCGGATCAACAGGACCGGAAAGGTCTCGAGCTTGTCCAGGAAGCTAGGGGCTGCGGAGGGGGTGAGAGGAGGGGGGAGCTCGTTCCCGCAGCCCCTGGCCCCACGTGGACTCTCCCTGCTGCTCCTGGCTCAGGGCCCTCCTCCTCTCGGAGTGTCCTGGGCCAGCTCACCCAGCTCCTCGCCCTGGAGAGCCGCAGGGCTTTAGCCTCGCAGCTCTGGAGGCAGACTCTGGAATCGAGGGTCCCCGGGCGGTGCTCCCTCCTCGGAGGCTCCCTGGCCCAGATGATTTCGGATGCTGCTGTCGGCGTGGTGTCCTTGGCCTGCAGGGCGACTCTGGCGGCTCGGCCTCTGGGGTCGCGTGAGCGTCTTCCCTCCGTGTGTTTGCGGGTTCAGATGATCTCATGAGACCCTCACTTCGTGGAGCAGCGCCCACCCCAGTCCAGCCTGTTTTGAAATTTGGCCACATTCTGAGCTTTGGGCGGGCATGAATTTGGGGGGGACGTGGTTCCACCAGTACGGGGGAAACACTCCCGAATGTGCCAGTGGGGCCCTGGCCTCCGCCACAGCCGATAGGCCACGTGCTTCCCTGTCGGGCTCAGCTCTCGGTGGCCCCCAGGAACATTTGCCCCCACTTCCCACGACTCCTCAGCCACCTAGCCGGCCCTCGGGGGTGGCATCCTGCCCCCCAGACCCCCTCGCCTGCATCAGGTGTGAGAGCCGCCCTGTGGCTCGCGTGAGCAGTGGTCAGTGCCGAGTGTCGCTTCCTCTGCTGCAGAAGCCGCCCCCTCCCCCCCGCAAAGGATGCCAACCTAAGGCCCTGTTGGTGGAGAAGCCCCTGCCCACAGCTCACGGCAATGCTGGATCCTTAACGCACTGAGCGAGACCAGGAATCGAACCTGCATCCTCATGGACACTAGCTGGGTTCATTTCTGCTGTGCTGCATTGGGAACTCCAATTTCATTTGAAAACTTTTCCTTCTTTAAAAAAAAAATAAACCCTTAACAAGCATTTACTGTGCCAGTTTTGTATTTTGAATTAGACTGGGAAGCAATTTCAGCCACATTGTCCTATTTGCAGGCATGAAGTTTTCATAATATCACCTTGTCCTTTTTTTTTTTTTTTTTGGCTGCAGGTGTGGCGTAGGGAAGTCCTGTGCCACAACCGTGGTAACACCGGGTTGTTACCCCACTGTGCTGAGCCGAGGATCGAATCCTCGCCTCCGCAGTGACCCGAGTTGCTACAGAGACAACATTGGATCCTCACCCTGCTGCGCCACAGTGGGAACTCCTCATCTGGTACTTTTATGGACTTTCTCCAAAAAATCACTCTGTGCCGATCGCTCTCCTAGTGTTGGGGACATAAGCGGCCACCTCCATTCTTGGGGAGCGTGGAGTTGCTCTGGGAGCCTGGCCACTGTCGGGGTCACACAGTCCATCCCTTGGGGCTCGCTGTCCGAGGGCAGAAGCGGGGAGTGCAGACTGATGGGAGAGGCTCCAGAGGCCCCGGCGGAGGCGGGGGAAGCGGTTTGGCTTGGAGGCCATGGAACCACGCGGCAAGAGGGGCTTTGGGCTTTTTCCTCTTTTTTGACTTCTCTGATTTGGCACAAGCTCTTTACGAAAGTTATCCACCAAAGGACAATGTGTAAGAGAGTGAGAACAAAGACCTCCCTCCGTTCCCCTTACCTGGAGGGACTGGTAGGTCCAGGCGTCCCTGCACGGGTGCTGGCGGCGGGGGGGGGGCGGGGGGGGGCACATGGTCGGTCAGGTGGCCGCCATCAGGGATAAAGCAGGATTGTATGAATATGTATGAAAGTTCATTTTGCCTCAAGGTAGAGGAAGGGAAGCAGAAGGGACTGCCGAGCTTCGGTTAGTGCTTCTGATTAAAGGAGGTGTTAGTGCCACGGCGAGGCCTCCGAGGCGACGGGAAGGGACGGTGGCGTTGGCAGCGCTGGAGCCATATTGACAAAGGCCCGGGGCCCCGTCCCGTGCGCCCTCCCCGCTGGGGAGCCAGGGCTCTGCCACGGCGCCCCTCCTCTCCTCTCCCACCTGCAGGTTCTCGTTAGCTGTGAATTTAACCTCGTCAAAGCTGCTGTCTGTCACTTGGGAGTTCCCTTCGGGGCGCAGTGGAAAACGAATCCGACTAGAATCCATGATGATGTGGTTTGATCCCTGGACTCACTCAGTAGGTCAGGGATCCGGCGGGGCCGTGAGCTGTGGTGTGGGTCGCAGACGTGGCTCGGATCCCGCGTAGCTGTGGCTGTGGGGTAGGCCGGCAGCTGCAGCTCCAATGCGACCCCTAGCCTGGGAACCTCCCTGCAACGCAGGTGCTTCTGTGCGCGTTGGTCCCGCTGCTCACCCCAGTCCTGTCCGCGCAGCCGCTCTATCCCTAGGTCATTGGATCCATTTCTGGATTTGTCGCCGCTCCTCGTTCTCCTGGAAGAACCCAGCTGTCAGGCTGCCCGGGCCTTGGGCGCTCCGAGGGTCTGCCGGTCCGCGTACACTCTGCATCTAGCGAGGGCTGTCTTCCTGCTCCCGAGAGCGCCCTGGGTTCTCCTGGCGTCCAGGGTGGAGCCTCTTCCTCGTCGTCCTTCCCGCTGGATTTGTGACCCAGTGGGGGTCCACTTAGGGCCGGCTGGTGGTATGTTCCCTGAGGCCATTCAAGTTGGGTGTCGGCCTCTGGTCTCTGCGTGCCTCACCTTCTCGTCCCCAGAACCTTGTGCCCCAAGGGTGCCTGTCCCCTGACCCCCTTGGCCGGGGAGGACTCTGAGCCAGTCTGGCCGTTCACAGTGAATTACCCTCCTAGACGGCCCAAGGTCATTTCTTTACGCCCGAAACCCGTGCCTTAACCAGGGTGTGTCTGAGTGTGTGCAGATGCTTCTGTACAATTTGACCCTGAGACGTGCTGGGTGATTTTGTGCTGTAGATTCCCAAGCGGCTTCCCCGGGAAACCCTTCCTTTCGGCTTTGCTCCCGCCGCTGTCTTCCTTGGTGTTCACAGGCTTTTCTCCGTGCAGCTGATTCAGTGTTAGTTGTAGCCTCTTTCTTGACGTTTCGACTTTAGCGAGTATTTCCATAATGATGGTGTTTTTGGTCAATTTGTTTCCTGGAGTCTGCAATTTCCATTCTCGTCTTATTTTCTTGTTTTAGAATCTTGCCTCTGAGTCACTCTTCTCACTGAATTCCTGTTCTTGTTGTGTCCTTCCCAGGCAGGACGCAGGGGACATTTCCCTCTGTTCCTCGGGGGGGTGTGCTTCTGTCCAGGCTGTTTACCTGTCGTTCACAAGCACGTCTTCCCCCTCCCTCCCTCCCTCCCTCTTGTTTGCTGTCAGGCTCTTTCTTTTGGCGTTGGTGTCCTAGGCAGTGTGGCGCTGAAGCCACCTGTACCCCAGACCAGCGACATCAGAGCCTCGCCAGTGAGTCTCAGGCACCTTTCTAAATCTCTCCAGCTATTTCCAGCACGCAGCCAAGGGTGAGAACTGCTGTGCTAAAGTGTCCGATTATCCAGGAAAATAGGAAAAACCAGTCGTGCAAGTTTAACCCCTGCTACAGGAAAGCGGTCACATCCAGCCGGTGTTCTGAGCTGTGGCATTGCCTGTAGGGGCTGGTGTAGGTCCTCCACTGCAGAGGCAGTGACAGAGCCTGGGGGGGGGGTCGGCTCCCTCCCAAAGTCCTTGGTTACCTCGGCCCTTTGGAACCTTCCTGAGGGCTTCTTCTCGAAACCCGGAGGCCTTGCACAGGAGGCAGGAGCTACTTGCTCTGCAACACACCTCACTTCGCGTCCAAACAGTCTTTCCTCAAGGCAGAAAAAAGTCTTTCCTCAAGGCAGCCCTGGTTGCATTTTGTAGTTTCTCCCCAAGCCCAGTACCTGAGCCATTGCTTTAAAACCAAGCTGTGAATTGCTCATTCCTCACTAATTCCCAGATGGAAATCATGATTTTTGTTTACTTGCCTAGAAAATGCACATTGGGCCTGAGGCCCCGACTGAAGGAATTTTAAACATTCTTTGAAAGCTATAAAGATGTGTTGGGAATGAAATGACCACTCCGCTTTAACTAGTGCAGTCATTTTTTAAAGCTTGCCGTTAAGCGGAGGGGCTCAGGGGTGGCTGATCTGCAGCCACCAGGAGAATGTTAATTTCAGTGGACACGTCGCTTGCAATGAATTTGTGGTTCAGGAACAATTTCTGAGGCAGATAAAGCCCCATTACAATGAATAGCATTATGACTCAGTGCAGCCAGTATTTATTGAATATTTAATTTGACGGAAGAATGGTGCGAAATGCCAGCAGCTCACCCCAGAAGAACCAACTGTTGCTGGGTCCAGACAGATGGCTGGAGAGTCCCGGCTGGGAAGCCTGGGTGGCAGAGCCTTTTCTAATGTGAATCAACCCCGGACAAAGCACGCTTCCCCTGTTCGGAACCAGAGAACGTGCGCCCACACCTGGAAATACCCAGTTATGTTTTGTTTCATGTGCCCGTGAAGCCCTGAAGTTCCCGGCCCTTCTCTCGCCCCATGTCCCTGCCTCTCTATTGTCATTTTCCAAACTATGCAGACGAAAGCCTCATGAAGGGTTTGTGTTCGGAGGAGGAGGAGCGGGAGAGGCTTGGGGTCAAGCCTCGCAGACCGCTGCCGGGTCTGCCCCTGTCACGTGGCTGTGGATGGCGAGTGGGACCCAGGCTGTGGGACCCGGGGTTCTGACCCCGCCTGCCATTCGTTGTGGGCAGTGTGTTCTCTTGAGCGCAGGTTCTGATCTGTAAATGGGGCCCCCTTCCTGCCCTACCAGCCTCCCAGGGACCAGTGGGGTGCATGTCCAGTCCTGAGTGAGAGGACACTGTGCTCTGTCCCCAAGGGTCTCAGTAGATGCCCTGCCTCCCCTCCTTGCAGCCTGACCTCCTTTCCTTCCGTGTTTTACCATCTGCCCACCGCAGGTGTGGCCGGTTCTGAGGGAGCAGCTCGGGGGCGGGGGGGGGGCAGGGGGCGTCCTCAGCTTGGTCAGAGTGGAAGGAGTGAGAGCAGGTGACCCTTAGGAGCCTTTCACGGTGGGGCCTCCTGAGACTCCTGGATCGGAAGCCCAGCAGCCTCTTCTCCTCCTGGGGCTTCTCCCCTGCATCCTGGGAAACCGAAGACAGGGCTCAAGCCGGGAGCTCCCACTGTGGCTCAGCAGGTTATGAACCCAACTAGCATCCATGAGGACGCGAGTTCGATCCCTGGCCCTGCTCAGTGGGGTAAGGATCTGGTGTTGCCATGAGCTGCGGTGTGGGTCGAAGATGTGGTCGTTTGCAGATGCGGCTTGGATCTGGCATTGCTGTGGCTGTGGTATAGGCCAGCAGCCGTAGCTCTGATTCGACCCCTATGCCACCCGTGCGGCCCTAAAAAGGAGAAAAGCGTTTGACAGATGAGACTTTCAGACTTAATGGAAGGTGCTCCTCAGACTCTCCTTGCTGAGCGCACAGAACCGATGCCTTAGGCATGGTTCTCTTTTCCAGGGTGGGACGTTTTGGAATTCGAATACCAATGACTCTCTGTTTCTGAGGCTTCTGAGGAAGCCAAGTGTCGTGAGGATGACCGTGGCGGACGAAGGCTGTGTCCCCCAGTTTACGGGGACGGAGGGCAGGAGGCCGAGCTTGGGGCCAGCCCTTCGCCCCGTGTAGCGGGGTGTTTGCGGTCCGTCTAAAGCCGTCATGGGGCATCGTTTCCGTCGAGGGATGCTCTGAGGAGCCCGGCTCCCTTGGCCCTGTTCTGCCCCCTCCACCTGACTCGCCTGACGGGAGGGGAGGGAAGCAGAGGGAGGCAGGGTGGGGAGGGTTGAGTGGTGGGTCGAGGGGAGCCTCAGGGTGTTTGCTCTACTTTCGTGCGAGTTTGCGCATTTCTGGAAGGAGCAGAGTTGAGACATATTCCTGTGTAGATGGAGGAATAACAACTGGCCTGGAGATAGCAAAGAAGACGTTTTCCCCTTGGAATCAAACGGGGGGAGCGTTTCTCTCTGGGGAGCGGGGGATGGGGCTGGCCGGGGCTGTGCTGCGGGAGGGAGGGCAGCCTGCCCTCAGGGCCTGTTACCTGCGTGCAGGATCCGGAATCAAATCAGGTCCAGAGCAATCTTAGCAGCTGTGTCACAGGAACACATTTTTCCTGGAGGCTCCTGTGTGTGTGTGCGTGTGTGTGCACACGTGTATGGGCACACGAGTGGGCTTGTATCTGTGTATAAACACACACAGACGTATCTGTGTAGGCATGTGCTTGTGCAGACACACATGTGCACGTATGTGTTTATGTGTGCAGCCATGTGCATCAGAGTGCGTCCATGTGCGTGCGTGATGTGGGGGCATGTGTGTGTTCATGTCTGCACGTGACTGTGTGCATATGTGCTTGGGTGTGCTTATGCCTGTTGCGTGTATATGCATTTACATGTACACATGGGCCTATGCCTATGCCTGTATGTGTAGTGTGTGCTTGAGTCTCTACGTCCTTGTAGATACATGATTTGTGCGTGTGTGTGTGTGTGTGTGCATTCCTGTGGATTTGTGTGTGTGTGTGTGTGTGCATTCCTGTGGATTTGTGTGTGTATGTGTGTGCATTCCTGTGGATTTGTGTGTATGTGGGTTTGTGTGTGTGTGCGTGCATTCCTGTGGATTTGTGTGTATGTGGGTTTGTGTGTGTGTGTGTGTGGGTGAGAGGGGCGTTTCGCTCAGAGCAAGCACAGCTCGTGGAGAAGAGCACCTGCCTCTGACCAGAAAATGACAGAACCTCGCAGGACCCTCCGGTCTTCCCCTTAACGTGCTGGGCGCGGCAGTTGTAGGGCCGTCTGCTCTGCCATCCACAATTTACCGGTGTTCCGACCTTGAAATTTTGTGATGACGTGTCATTAGCACCAGCATTCGCCTCTGCTTTCCTGGTCCAACAGCAACAATTTCAAGACGTGCTCCTGGGCGACTCTGCCCTGGGCAGACGCTGCCCACGCAGGGGTGGCCGTGGTGACCCTTCTCTGGCACGTGGAGCACCCCTGGCTTTGGGTCACGACAAGACACGGGGCCTGGCTCGTGACCTTGCTGGCGCCGACCAATGTGGCAGCTGTGGCCTCATTCACACCTGCAAACGCTGGACGCTTGGGCCCCGGCCTGTCCCCAGAGGCTGACTGTCTTCGGACGAGCCCGTTGGCAGCTGTTGGACCCTCTCCCCCGACACGGTCAATTCGTGGTCCGAGGAGGGAAAGACGGAGAAGATACTCTTGGGCAGATTCCCGGAGAAAATAGCCTTTTCAGTTGCAGCCTCACTGGTCCGCGGGATGGACGAGAGGGCTTTTTACATCAATTTGCCTTATTTCAGGCCCCGCGCCTCTTCACCGTGCATCTAGAATCCCCATGTGTGGGGAACATCCACCCAGGACCTCCTCAGAGTTTCCTGGGATTGGGGTCTAGGAATTAAAACAGCCACATCGCGTTACACAATACCTTTTGTGAATTTTTTTTTTTTTTGGTCTTTTGTCTTTTTAGGGCCGCACCCCTGGCACATGGAAGTTCCCAGGCTAGGGGTCTAATTGGAGCTATAGCTGCCAGCCTGTGCCAGAGCAATGCCAGATCCGAGCCTTGTCTGCGACCTACACCACAGCTCACGGCAACACCAGATCCTTAACCCACTGAGCGAGGCCAGGGATCCAACCTGCAACCTCATGGTTCCCAGTCAGATTCCTTTCTGCTGTGCCATGATGGGAACTCCTCCTTTTGTGAATTATTGGTGGCATCTTATCAAAGTAAATTGCCCCGTCGTGCAGTCCAGCGGTATCGGTCTATCACCATTTTGTGGCTGATGGATCCAGCTCCCTGGCTGGTTTTTAAAAGTCTGATTGATTCCCCAAGGGCAGAAGAGTGTGCTGAAAATGCAGAAAATTCAGCTTTCAATAAACATATTAAAATCGTTACAGCTCGCTCATGATAACGGTCCACTTGGGTGATAAATTTATTTCCCTTTCTGTCTGCAGAGCTGCGACACCTCCCGTGGCTTTCGCGGGAGGCTGCACAGACTCAGGCACAGCGAGTACCGAGAACTTGTTTCAAGCCTTTTCGCTTCCTGGGTCAGCTGCACAGAGAATGCTTTCTTAAGAGCGTGTGGGTCTTGTCCCCCTCGAAAGGCTCGGGGCCTGTTCTTTGCAAACGTGGGCTGGGGTTGTAGAGCCGACCCTGATCTCCGCCTCCCTTTGGCTGGCAGAGGCCTGGCACGGGTGTTGGCAAGTAGGAGGCCTGTGGCCAGTGCACAGCAGAGTGGCCAGCTCCTGCCCAGAGCTTCTCCGGACCCGAGCGGGTGGCTGGGGCAGGGGCACGGGGCGTGTGGAAAGGAACGGGGTGGCAGGTGGCTGGTGAGCTATGAGAGCTCTCGGGGGTCAGGTGCCGGCGTGGTTTCCTGGTGTCTGGGTTTCCTGAGCTGAAGCACTCAGGGCATCCAGGGCACAGCAGAGGTCTGGCTTCTGATTGGACGAAGGATGACATGCGACCGGGCACAGCTAGAGATGTGGGGAGTCCTTTCCTTCAGAACCCTGGTCGGGGTCCGTCCAGGGCTGTAAAGAGGTTCGGGGGGGTCTCCGGCACGCCCAGCCCTCCCCGAGTGTGCCCCACCCCGGAGGACAGCCTGGTACCCGGGCCGAGGCTCCCGTCTCAGCTTGTCTTGAGAATGGAGAGAATGTTTGTTTTCTCAGTTGGCCATAGCGTCTTCTGTTTGCACAGCAACATGTGTGCCCAGGGCAGAAGTCTCCCGAAGCTGCTGGAACAAACAACCGCAAACTGGGGGCTTCAAACAACAGAGGCTCCAGCTCCGAGGCTGGAAGTCTGAAATCCAGGTGCTGTGGCAGGCTGAGCTCCCTCTGGGGAGTCGGGGGGCTCCAGGCTTCACCCCACTCAGCCTCCACCCTCACAAGCCTTCTCTCTCTGTCTCCCGAGGACACTTGTCTTTGGACTGAGGGCTCCCCTGCTTAAGCCGGGGTCCTCTCCTCTCGAGATCCTTCATTGTTAACAAGCCGCCAAGACCCCTTTGCCAAATGAGGTCCCATTCCCAGCATCCAGGACGTGGGCATCCTTTTTTGGGGGGGAGGGATCACTCTTCGACCCGCCACACCCAGTTGAACAAAGGACGAAATGAAGGGCAGCAGGGTCCAGCTGGAACGTTCTGGAACCGTACAAGTTCTCCTTGTGGGACAGCCAACGGTTCCAGTTTGCCCAAGACTGTTCTGGTTTTAGCGCTGAAACTCCCAAGTATGGGGAACTGCTCAGTCCCTGGGACATGGGCAGTCGGTCCTCCCCACCCCTGAGCCCCAGCCGGTCACCTCTGCCTCCAGCTCCCCACCTGCCACTGTCCTGAAGTTTAACCAACTCCCGCTGTTCCGCACGGCTGTGCCACCTAAATGTGTACTGCTAAATAGTATTTCATTTCGATCTCTCTCTTCTGAAGTTAAAAAAAAAGTGAGCACACAATGACTGGCTGGATTCTTTGCTTGGCACTGGCTGTGAGGCTCGCCTCTGCCTGCGCACGTGCCACGCGCCTCTCCTCCTCCAAGGACTCCATCCTTTATTCTTGCTCATTGCTGGCAGGTGGGCGTTTGGGTTGTTTCCACCCTTGTAAACTCTGGCTCTGCTCCCACATTCTCCTGTTCCTGGGCAGCTGTCCCTGAGGGGTGCACACCCTTTTGGTACCCCTGCAACGTCTCAGCTGAGGGCAGGCTTCCTGTGCTGCGTGCCTGCTCCCCGCGGGGCTGAGTGTGCCTGTGGCCTGCGTCCTCTTCACTGCTGGAGTTGCCAGCCTTCTCCGGTCCCTTCTCCACAGAGGGTTTGAAATACTTTGAGAGGCATGTACTAACTTTTCGTATCAAGTCCAGAATGTCCTCCCTGGAGTTCCCCTTGTGGCTCAGGGGGTTACGGACCTGCTGTTGTCTCTGTGAGGATGCAGGTTCAATCCCTGGCTTGCTCAGTGGGTTAAGGATCTGGCATTGCCATGAGCTGTGGCATAGGTTGCAGACGTGGCTGGGATCCCTTGTTGCTGTGGCTGTGGCGTGGGCAGGCAGCTGTAGCTCCAATTCGACCCCTAGCCCAGGCACTTCCATATGCTGCGGGTTCATACCCCCCCACCCCAAGAAAAAAAGAAAACAGAATTTCCTCCCCACCCCTGACCGTGTTATTACCCCCTTTCGGGAGTGTTTGGCTCTTCCACATCCAACCTGGAATGACCCGCCAAGCTCCTTATTACAGACAAGCCGTCAGGATTGTGGGGGAACTCGCATCGAGTTTGCAGACCAACCTGAGGAGACGTGAACACTGGGGGCCCCGAGGCTCGCATCTCCGCTTCCCTGGGTCTTAAGTTCTTTTCAGTAAAGTTTTATAACTCTCCCACAAGAGACGGGAATGTTGGGTTATATTTATTCTTAGAGACTGTGTGTCTTTGTTGCCGTCGTAAGCGACATTGTTGTGATCCCAAGACCTGCCCAAAGATGATTCGACACTTGCTTCTGCAAGAGGTAGGGCTTCCTTCCCCTCCTTTGGGTGTGTGCTGGATTTTCCCGTTTGCTTCCAACGAGGAGATTAAAGTTGAAGTGACAACGAGGAACTCCAGGGAGTGAGCTGTCCTGTTACTGCAGGAGGGGAGGGAACCCCAGGTCCCCACCCGGCCTCCAGGGGCACCCTCGGGGCCACTCCTGACTGTGGGGTGGGGATGGGGTTCGGAGTCCCCACTGGGCACCCACTGATGCCTGCTGAGCTGTGAGGATGGGGGAGTCCTCATCCCCTCTCCCCAGGAGAGGGGGTCCCGGGAGAGGACTGCAGAGGGCTGGCGAGGTCAGAGCACAGGAGAGCCTCTGCAGGAGGGTGGCCTTCGGGACACTGGATGCCGGCCAAGGTCCTGACCGTCTCCTGAGGCCCTGGCGGGGACGGGGGTTCCTGCCCAGTGCCGGCGAAGTCGGCCCCACGGGGCCTTTGCTGCTCAGGGGTGGGCCGTGGGTTTTCCTGTTACTAGAGAAGAGCTGAAATTGTCTACAGCGGTTTTCCATCGTTCTTCTTTTTTTATTGGAGTGTGGTTGCGTATTTGCAATGTCGTGTTAGTTTCCGGTGTACGGCACAGTGATTCAGGCATACATATACTCACTTTTTCAGGTGCTTTTCCATGACAGGTTATTACATAATGTTGGGCAGAGTTCCCTGCACTCTGCCGTAAGTCCCTGTTGTTTTACCTGTTTTGCAGACAGTCGTGTGTGTGTTTTCGTCCCAAACTCCTGATGTACCCGCCCCTCCTTTGGTAACCGTGCTTTTTCTGCCTCAACTGGGGACCTCCTTCCTGGTCCGGACTGGACAGAAGCTTCAGGTGGGGCTCCTGGGGCCCCTGCTGATGCGTCCGGGAGGTTGGCTTCGAATCTGGATGTTTGCAGCAAAACGGAAACAGCTCGCTTGCAGGTGCTGCCCTTCAGCTGTGAAGGGCCCTCCCCTCCCCCGCCCCTCCCAGGACCCTGACACAGTGCCCAGAGGACATGGGCCTTTGCTCCACCTTTCTGGATGTGGAGGCCATTGAGATTTTGATTTTAACCATCACATTTTTCACTTCTAGAAATTCCTTTTTTTCAACTCTGCTCTTTGCTTCTATCGTTCTCTCTCTCTCTCTCTTTTTAGAATATCAGTCATAATAAGCTTTTGCATGCCTGCTTCCACTGCTTTTGCTGCTTCTCACTCAGGGCGATTTATCTCCTTACGTGAAGACACCGCCTCGTCTCCCTTGGCTTGGTGGAATTCTTTGGGAGCTGCGTTGAGATTGATCTCCTGCAGCAGGTTCCAAAGGGACCTCTTCCTGTTGTCGGGCCATGGCCACGAGGCCCCACTTAATTTAAATTTCCTGCTTGGAGGTTTCCGGATTAATAATAAAGGCAATTCAGAGAGAAGACCTGCAAGGGACTGGCTTGTGGTTTTCGGGAACATTTTTCTCCTTCCCCTGAGAAAGGGCTGAGAAGCGCATCCCTTTGCCGTCTGCAGTCAGGAGGTGCTCCCCGCTTCTCTACACAAGGTAGACGGGGCATCTGGAGCCCTCTCTTGACCTGCGAAACTCTCCTTAAATTTTCTACATTGAGTGGTCCTTGGGTTTCATGTTCACCCAACATATTAACATAACGTAGGTCTATGCATCTTTTTTTTTTTTTTGCTTTTTAGGGCTGCACCTGCCGCATATGGAGGTTCCCAGCTAGGGGTCGAATCAGAGCTACAGCTGCTGACCTACACCACAGCCACAGCAACGCAGGATCCGAGCCATGTCTGCAACCCACACCACAGTTCACGGCAACCCACTGAGCGAGGCCAGGGATGAAACCTACAACCTGGTGGTTGCTAGCTAGTCAGAGTCACTTCCACTGCACCGCAGTGGGAACTCCTGTGCATCACTGTAATTGCTTCCGAGATGAGGGCCATTCGGGGGCCCATCCTGCTCTGCCGCGCGGGGGCGGCCTGGGACTTTAGGGGGCGGGGTCAGAGGCAGGCTTTCAGGTAGAGGCAAGTTTGAGCAAAGTCCTGGAGGGATGCGTGCCCGGGCAGTGCTGGACCGTCTGGGGCAGCTGGATGCCTCCTTGGCTTGGTTCTGGAATAAGAGCCTGAGAAAAGCAGGTCAAGGCCTTGGAGACTAGGCTGGGAAGTTGGGAGGTTTTTCCTGGGAACTGAGGACCCAGTAAGATGATATCTGGGAGACATTAGGAGAACGTGGTGGGTGAGTGTTGGGTGGATATAAGTGGGGAAAGGCAGAGGATGGGAAAGTGATGTGTGCAGGAGCAGGCGAGGTGCTAACGGCAGGGACAGTGGGAGACACGGGGAACTCAGAAATGAACCATCCGCGGGCGAGGGGAGGGGAGGGTCCAAGGCAGCCCCGGAGTCGGGCGGGGTGACTGGGGGGTGGGTGGCATCTTACAGGAAAAAAAGGACTGCGATGAGACACTGTGTGGGAATAGGTGAGAGCCGTCCTTTGGGCCTGGGGACTTAGGAAAATGGCGGGATACGCCGTCGGATTTATCGAAGGGGACGGGGATTGTCCTTGAGCTGGAAGCGTGTCGAGGGACGGAGGGGCTGAGCCGAGTCAGCTCAGGGAATTCCCATCGCTGTGAAGCTGGGGACCGGTGGCCAGGTCTCCTCGGGGGGCCTCTTCCCCAGGGGCCTTGCACTGAGACCCAGGCCCCTCCTTCCCACTCTCCCGGGGGGCCAGGTGCAGGTGGGCGGAGGACGAGTGTGGGGCATCACCTCCTCTCTGCCCGCACCCGCCCTAGTGGGAGGGCCCTGTGCCTGGTGATCTGTCGCCTCTGCCTCGTTTATGTCCATCGTACCCGCCTGAGAGGGGACCTGGGCGACCGTGGGATGGGTGTGTGGTGTGGGGAACAGCGAGAACTCAGAACTGGAAGGACCAGGGCACGTTCTTCCTTCTGAGCCAAGGCTGGACCCTCCTGAGCTCGTGTCCCGCTGCACAGATGGCTGGCTTCCACTAGCGTGCGGGCAACGCCCGGAGATGCTTTGTACGGGCACACGTGGCCTCCCTGGGACCGACGGGCCCCTCTTCTGTGATTCCAGCCTATTCAGCTCCTGATGGGTGCGTCCAGCAGCTGTGTGGGCACCTGCCCCTCACCTGGCTGGCTGTGTGCTGAGCACCGTTCTGGCCGCGGTGGCTGCCGGGGGCCCTGCTGTGACGCAGCCACCCCAAGCCTCGTTTCCCAGGCGATGGACCTCTTGCTAGTTTGCTGTGATTACAAGAGGGTGAGAGTGCCGGGAACATTTCCGCTCCGGATTTCGGGTAGCGTTTCACAATAATGGATCATTTCCAACGTCCTTGATGAGACAGATGCCGGATCTCTATGAAATGGAAAAATTACGTGGACCCTGTGGCAAAAACAGCATTTTCTGTTTGAAAGAAACAGAACCTCAAATTGGAGCCTCTTCCTCATTGCAGAATCCTGCCCTGCCCTTAGGGGCAGAGGAGAGGTGAGAAGCCGGTTCTGTAGTTTCTCGTCTGGTGCTTGTTTAGTGCTCAGAAATGTTTATCGCAGGGAGGAGTGAAGGAATTCCTGGTGTGAGCCGCCGGTCCCAGGGGCACGTTTCCTAACGGCGGTTCCTGTGAGGTCCTGGTCCTTCGAACCCCTGGCATCTGCCGTGTGCTGCTAAAGGTAACCCAGGCACAGAAGCATTTTTCGAAGCTTCTTGGCACAAACGTCGGTTCGAATCAGCAGCACCAAACTGGCGGTGTTTGAGGGCTCCTGGGACAGGAGAGGGAGGGGCTGCCACACACAGATGCAGCAGCAAACCGAGCAGGTCCTGTGATTGGCCACAGCCCGGCAGCGGCCTCGTGTTTGTCGGTGGGGGGGGACCCTCCAGAGACTCAGACACACTTGAGACGGGAATCTGCTGCAGGAACCGGCTCCCGCCGTTACGGAGGCCAGCAATCCCCTGGTCTGGTCTGCGTCTGCAGAGTGAGAGCTGGGGCTGTGGTTCGGTCCAGCCTGAGACTTGGGGGAGCCGATGGTGTGAATTCTAGTCCAAGTCCAAAGGCCAAAGGCCAAAGGCTCAGGCGCTCTGATGTCCGAGGGCAGGAGAAGACGGACGTGTTGGCTCGGACGGAAAGAGCACCCTGGCTCTGCCTGCGTCTTTCGTTCTGTTCGGGGTCTCAGTGGGTTGGAGGAGGCCCATGGCTTTGGGGTGCTGTGATCACTCGCGCTCTTGAGCCGAATGCTCATCTCTTCCAGACCCACCCGGAAGTGATATTTTGCCAGCCAGCTGGTCATCCCTCAGCCCAGTCAAGGTGGCGCAAAAGGTTGACCCTCCCACATGGGACCCACCTTAACCGTGTATTTTGAATGGGAAGGGGAGGTCACCAGCCAAGATGCAAATTCCCAGGCCCCCCTGGATGCCCCCGAATGGGGACTGCAGGAGATGAGGTCTCCTGGCCAGCACTCAGGGGCCACCTGTGCACACGGAAATTTGAGCTTCCTAAGTCTTAGAAATGCTATTGGAGAACCTTCTACCAACAGACAGCAGGAGGCTAAAGCTGGTGCCAAGCAGGCGTGGCAGGGTCCCAGGCAGGCCGTCGGCTAAGCCATGTTTGGGGGGCGCTGAGAGCTCGGGGGGGCTTCAACAGCCCCGGGGCACTGACCTCACCCAACGAGCCTGGGCCGCACCCCACGGAGTCGGGACGTGTGGGTGGGCAGGCGTGGGGCTCTGTACAGCCGGCCCTGTGCTGTTGATGGGCGGCCAGTCTGGAGCACCGCACGTCTCGAGTCAGGTTCTGGGGTCCACCCCGGGCCAGGGTGGAGGCAAATGCTGTGCTTGGTGTGGCAGTGCTCAGCGACCTCACAGGCGTGACTCTCGTTCAGGGTGCTGGTGGGACTGTATTGCCTGTCCCCTTGGAATCAGGCTTAGCCATGTGACCTGATCTGGCCCCTGGATTGGCAGACGTGGTGTCCCTTCGAGGCTGCGAATGCAGGTGCCAGTGGGAGTGGCCCTGCTGTTCTATAACCACACAGGACACGCGGAGTGAGTGGGAGACAGACGGCCGGCTGCCCGCGACGGCCGAGGTTTCCAGCTTGTTGGTTTCGGGTTGACCCTCGATTCTTCTGCAGGCACACCGGCTGCGTTAAGCAAGGGCTCAAACTAGCAGTTGTTTTCACCGTTAAGCGCCTCCTTTGTTACCTCCATAGAGAAAGGAAACTGTGTCTCATTTGGTAACCTTTCCTCCTGTGTTGTTTCTCAAGCGCCACCCGCGGATGGATGAAGCCAGTCTTTTGATGCTGAAGTGCTTTCTGCTGCTTCGACAGGTTTGCGCCCTGGAAAACGTATTCCATTCAGGGAGCTTGGTTATTTAGTTTGTCCCTAGGAAATGAGTGTTATGTCAGAGGCAAAAAAATCCAAACTGATTAGAGCACATGGTGGCCTTTTCTCATGGAGAAAAATGCCTCCAGAAAACTGGCTGATGTCAGTGAGATTTGCGCGAGCAGCTTCGCTCTCTGGGCTTTTACCGGGGAACCCAAGGGAGGCAGAAGGAGGAAAACACACCACTTGCTCGAAAATCCTTTTTTTTTTTTTTTCCAGGGGAACATTTAGCAGCTGGGATGGTTATGCTGCTTTGAGTAAGCAATTTTTCCCACGTGTAATACATTAGACTTAGCGTGAGCTTCCCGCCAAGGTGAGTCTGCATGAAGGAAGCGATGGTTCTCCCTTTATTTAATTCTTGACGGGAGCGATGGCCAGGCTTAGGGGAGGAAGTGGATAAGGGAAAAGAATGGGTTGAGTTCAGGTGTCCTGACCTTTGCATTTTGTGAAATTTCTGTTCGTGCTTCAGGGAGAAATCATTTTAAAATACTAGTAAGAGGAAGCAGCCTTTACAAAAACTCAGTACATATTTAAACGTTAGATTTTCTTTTCTTTTCTTTTTTTAAGATCTGAACTGCTGTTTGGGGTTGAATTATTGTATGGCTCTTTTCCAAAAGCCAAAATTCTCTTGACAAGGGGCAATTTAAGTTTTCTGAAAGCTTGTATATGGCGGTGAGAAGCTTGTAGGTACCGGACCCCCTAGGAATAGAGGAGGAGCGGGGGGTGAGAGTGCCTTGTGCTTTCGTTTTGGCCCAGTCGGAGGCGTGCTGGCAATGTCCAGCCCGAATCCTAGAGGTGCCTTGCACATCCAGCCGCATGGGTCCTCAGGTGCGCGATCGGGGGGGCAGGGAGCGCCTTTCTTTGTGTTTGCACGTGGACCGCCCAGCCCTGCCGGTGCCTGTGCCCCTGCGGGAGCTCGGAACGCAGAGAGGGCTGTTCTGGGGAGAGCCCTGAGATCCTGTTCGTGGGGGCACCGAGTAGCACCAGGGAAGGGGTGGGACTTTGTGGCACGTGCTCGCAGTTAGGTGGGGGACCGGCCTCCCGGGGCGTGGGTGTGGGCGGGGGAGGCTGGAGAGGGACAAGCCCGTTCCCCCTGGGGAAGGAGCCCAGCTCCCTCTGTGCAGCAGTCCCCACACGTCTCCCTCGTGTCCCCCCGAGTAGCACGTGGGTTAGGACTCCGCCCAAGGAGAAGGAAACAGTGCCGCTCACAGCCACCTGGGTGGACCTGGAGACGTCACGCTAAGATCACCAGTGAGTGAGACAGACACCATGTGAGGCCACTCACGCGTGGACTCAAGGGACTTAGCGACAAAGCAGAAACACACTCAGAGGCATGGAGAACCAATGTATGGCCCCCAAAGGGGGCGGGTGGGGGGAGGGGAACGTGGGATTATGGGATTCGCAGAGGCACACTTAGCGTATACAAAACAGAGAATCCGCAAGGCCCTACTGTGTAGCGAGGAGCTATAGTCAGTGCCTTTTTGCCATAAACTGTCATGGAGAAGAACTGAAAAGACGAATATCTGTATGTATGTATACATACACACATAGTACACCTGAATTAACTTGCTGTACACCTGAAGCTAACATACTGTGAATCAACTATGCTTCAATTAAGAAATTAATACAATAGGGAGGTCCCGTTGTGGCTCAGTGGAAACGCATCTGACTAGTATCCTTGAGGACCCAGATTCGATCCCTGGCCTCGCTCAGTGGGTTAAGGATCCAGCGATGCCGTGAGCTGTGGTGTGGGTCGCAGATGTGGCTCAGATCTGGCGTGGTTGCTGTGGCTGTGGTGTAGGCTGGCGGCTACAGCTCTGATTTGACCCCTAGCCTCGGAACCTCCATATGCTGCAGTGTGGCCCTAAGAAAATAAAAAAGACCAAAAGAAATTAATACAATAAAATTTCACAGGCCCACCTACCCCAAGCTGCTGCCAGCTTTTTTTTTTTTTTTTTTTCCCTTGCTCTGGCGGCTTTAAGGGCTTGTGACTGACAGCTGTCCCCAACCCAGCCCTTCCCTTGCCTACAAGAGCAACCCAAACATGAAACCTGGACGCCCCGCCAGGGGGCCTGCGGACTCTGGCTTCAGGGAGGGGAGGTGGGTCCAGTTCAGAGGGTCCCGCACTGCCCAGGTGGGTGAGGAGGCTGGGAGTCCTGAGGAAGTGGGGGGATGATGTGGGCGGGGAGGGGTGCACAGAGGGAGGTCTCTGCAGACCTCTGCCGCCAGGTATCTTTCGACAGATCTGGGAGCTCGGCTCTGCAGGTGTCCCCAGGTGGCGCCAGGGCCGCAGGGTCACCTTGCTTATGGCCCTGCAGCCCCGCGTCCTCGTCGTCCTTGATGAGCAGACCTCCGCCGTAAGGGGCGGCCTCGCGGCCCCTCTCCCTGGGAACCCGAGCCCCCTCTGCCCCTGGTCTCAGGGGGAGGTGAGGAGCCATGTTCGCCGTGAACAGGGCCCTGCCTCTGTCCTGGTGCCCGTCGTCCGCGTGGTGCACGGTCACAGTGGATGCCCCGAGGGCTGGTCCAACCAACAGAGGCCAACCTGCGATCGCAAAAGTGTGGAAAAGCATCACCCTCTGACCACCCGGGCTAAACCCCTTCTCAAACAGGCCCCAAAGGGCTCCCAGAAAGCAGGCACCCTTGTACGAATCAAGTGCCAAAATGCCCCTTGTGTCTTCTGGTCCCTCTTCTCTTAGCTGGGCCCCTGCGTTGGTCGTGTGCTCTTCAGCAGGGCAGCGTGAAAAACACGCGGGGGGTTGTTCCCGTCGAGGCTCCTGCGGCCATGACGTCACTCCCCGTTGCAGCGCAGCCTTCCTGCTTTTATGGGAACCGCATGGCGAATTGCCGTCGGCTGAGGGCAGCGCGTGGAAGGTGGGTCTGACTCACAGTAGACACACCTGCCTCCGGACCAGTGAGATTCAAAGAGTAGAGCTCTCTTGAACCCCAAGTCTTCCTGTGTGTGGGCAACAATGCTGGCGTCTTATACAAAGTTGAACCTCAGGACTGGGCGTCACTCCCTGCAGTGGCCACCGAACAGGACAAGGCAGGAAACGAAATGCCACAGTCCACTGTCCCCAGGCCCTGGCAGGCTCTGGATCCTTCCAGAAGGTGGGCTCTTTCGTGTCGTGCGTGGTTGCTCTGCTTGGAGGTGGGGGCCCTGCCTGAGGGTGTGGGTCTCCTTTCCCGGTCCCCCGCGCAGGAGGCAGTGGTATTGCCCCCCCACTTCGCCACTGCCCCGGAAGCCAGGGTAGCTGCCGTGGTCAAGGGAGGTGGCCACCTGTGTCGGCCACTAGTCCCCAGTTGTTCATTTTGGTAAAAAATGGGGGCTGGACTCGGTCTCAGTGCATGACATTTTGGGGAAAGTTTGAAATGGGGGTTCTGAGGGGCTGTGACGGTTTCCTTGCCCATGTCATTTTCCCTGCTCACTGGTCTGCCCTTCTTCTTGGGCCTGTTACCTGTTCTGTCCCAGAGGCTGAGGCCCAGGGCTCCAGGGTGCTGGATGGTGTAGTCACGGCGGGAGGAGGTGTGGCTGGAGCTGCCGCAGGGAAGGGAACCAGCAGGCACCTGTCGGGTGACAGTGGTGATGGGTCGCTGGGAGGACAGACGGCCTCCCCGGATGTCGCATGGGCTTTGTCCCTCTCCCTCCTTTCTGGTGACAGATGGAGGGGACAGTCTCTTAGCCCTGCCCCCAAGGATGTGTGGTTTTGTACCTGGGGCAGGTGTTACACCTTCCTCTGGAGAGTAACACTGGAATTAAACCAGATGAATAAGCTTGACTGCTCTTCGGCAGTGTAGCGACTGAGCTCTTTGGTGGCATTTCTAGAACTTAGAGTTTCCACGTATGTAGGAAAAGTCCTTCTTATTAACATGGATTTTTATTGTTCTGGTTGGAAGCTACTCATCAAACACCTCTCACCCACGCTCCTGCTCTTTCCCTCTGGCAGGTGCATAGTTCAAGTCCCTCAAACACATGCTGCTACTTACCTGCCACCCCAGGCTGAGGCTTTTCAAAGAGGCTCTTCACTGATTCTCAGTCAGCCCGTACAGTGGCGTGGTTTAGAGGCGAGACTCTGGGCTCAGATCTGCTGGTTCACCTCCACCGCTTCCCATCCTGACCTGTGGCCTGGGCAGGCTCTTTTGAGGACTTGTAAAGTGAGACTGGAGCGGCTCCAAGCCCTATGGCGAGGATCAAGTGAAGGGACACATGTAGGGCACTCAGGCCAGGGTCCCTCGTGGGGAGAGCTTAGTACTAAATCCTGAATGTCGCCATGTGGGCCCAAAGTCCCCCGTCACACATATTCTCTACACTGTGTTTGAAACAAAAAACTGGAGAGGAACCAAACAGGAGTTAAAATGATGGTTACCAGTGAGGGCAGACAAGGCGTGGACCCACCCCGGAGAACAGCCCGAAGAGCTGGAGGAGGAATCCGAAAATTCCGTTTGAAAGCACAGGAGAACTGTCAGGTTCCAGGGGAGGAGAGAGCTGCGGAAAGACAGCCTGTTGTCTGGGGCAGATGTGACCCTGGGGGCATCTGTACTTTCTGAAAGTAGTGTCTCAGTGGCCGGGAAACTGAGCAAGTTTTCAACAGCGTCTGGAGGCTGGGGAGCAGAACCTCGCGTCAGATTTTGAAAGTGAAAGGCTGCACACTGCGATTTCTATAGGACAAGGAGCTGTAGGGAGTATGAAACTACGGAGCTAATAGAGATAACGTGGCAAGAACGAAGACATCCCGTGACTCGAAGAGATGGCGGGAAAGACGCGAGGACACGGAAAAGGTGGGACGGATGGAAAGCGAACCACAGGACAGAGCGTTCATCCCACACAGACCTGCAGCCCCAAGGCTCGAAAGCTGACAACTCAAACGAAAGGGTAAACCAGAAGCCGCGGAGCTCACAAAGACCAGCCTTAAACCGCCTCAGCCTCTGACTGGAGGACAGGATGATGCCCTACCCGGGAGAGGAAAGGGCATCCTCACCGAAGCAAAGTCTGTCATTAAAATCCTCGCCTTATCTCTGCCGTTCTTCAGGTGCAGAATTTTACATTTCATAGGAAAAAAACCAAACCACACTCAGCAGCTGGCGTAAGATGAGAGACATAAGACATAGGGACGGATGAAAAGAACAGTTGGCCACGCTGATCCACGTGGCATCTAGGAAATAGGAAGATGAGCTAGGACACAGAATTATCAGGAGCAGGGTGTAGAGCAGCCACACTTAACGTACTCAGGGGAATAAGAGATAAGAGTGACACAATTGACAGAGAGGTAGGAACTTAAAAAGAAGGACGTGGTAATTCTAGATTAGAAACGTCCGGGAATTGCAATGAACCTTGCAGTGGTTGAGTTTAACAGCACCTGAGACAAGTGAGGAAAGAATCTGGAATCCCTAGCACAGGTCAGAAGACGTCCAGATTGAGTCACTGAGAGGCAGAAGGATGGGGAAAATAACCCTAAAGTGATCACATATTAACAGGAGCTGGATGAGGCGGGGGTGGGGGAGGGGAGGGGAGCGGCGGGGGTGGGGTGGGGGTGGGGGAGGGGGGAGGGGAGACTATTGGCATCTCCTCATGGTTGAATGTACCACCTAAAATCAGAGCTCACCGAAGAAGAGCCACCATCATAAGACACTAAATAACAGATTCAAGGGGTGCTATCCAACTTAGGATCAATATAAAGAGAGCCACTCTCAAGCACATTAAACTAAAATTGCTAATATGCAAAACAAAGAGGAACTCTTAAAGGGAGTAAAAAACCAACTTCCCCCTCAAATATTACTTTCAGAGAAGCAATAAGATCGACAGCTGACTTTTGAACAAAATGATGAAGCCCTGATAAGAGCCAAAAGACAGGTTGAATGTGCTGAAGAAAAATAACTGCCTCCTAGATTTCTATAAGCTGTGACAACATCTTTGATAAATGAAGGCAAATAAAGATTTTTAAGACAAACAAAAAATAGGCAGAGACAACAGTGGAAATAACTCATGTTTCTCTGAAAAACCTTATAAATGTATGAAACATAAGTATTCTTAGAGCTAAGGAGACATGCATTCTCTCCCATACTTAGAAAATTTTCACATGAAACATTGAAAAGGAAGATACCACAGTGAAGTTTTTTTTTTTTTTAACTTTTTTCCATGGAAGTACATTTTCTTTTTTATCCTTTTTTCTTTTTGCTTTTTAGGGCTGCACCTGTGGCATATGGAGGTTCCCAGGTGCGGGGTCCAATTAGAGCAACAGCTGCTGGCCTACACCACAGCCACAGTAGCACAGGATCTGAGCTGTGTCTGCGACCTACACCACAGCTTACAGCAATGCCGGATCCTGAGCGAGGCCAGGAATTGAACCCACGACCTCATGGTTCCTGGTCAGATTTGTTTCCACCACGCCACACTGGGAGCTCCTGGAAGTCCGTTTTCTTAAGCTCACTGTTCTCTAGTGCTTGATCATTCACTGTCTCCTAAATGCTCGGTGAAAGGGCTTTGTGGCTTCGAAATGGCTGGGTTTCCATGTCACAGGGACTCCCCCCTGCCCTGCAGGTGGTACAGTGCAGGGCACAGCAAGCCAGACAGATGTTTCCTGGCCCCCCACCTGCCACCCCTGGCCCCATCTGCACACCTCCATGACTGCGCATGATGGCAAGTTGGGTCGGGGTGACCTTGGTGAGGCTCCACCAGTGGCGGGGTCGAGGGGTGCCAGCAGCAGGCAGGCGGTCACAGCAGAGAGAAGCTGGAGGGCCGAGCTGCCGAGGGTGGGTGTGGCCCTGGTGGGATGGAAGCCTTGGTTCTGGCGTGAGGCCGTCTTCTCCGGCTTCAGGTGCAACCAGAAGGGGACTGGAGGTGGGCTCGCTCAGGCGTCTTCTGTGTGATCTTCTGGATTCTCTCTGCACAGCAGAGCACGCCTCTCCACTTGGGATGTTCTGTAAAGTCTTAACTGGGCCACACAGGTGGCTGTTCACTGTTGCTTCTAGAAAAGACTTTAAAAATGTCCCCTGAGGCTGTTTAGAAATGATATGCTGGTAAATTCAGAATTTTGTTCAAGAGAAACTGTTTTGGTCAGCACGTCCTCTCGTAGGGGTTTGGGTTGGTTTGTTTTTATGGCCACACCAGTGGCATATGGAAGTTCCCAGCTAGAGGTCAACTCGGGGCTGCAGCTGCCGACCTACCCCACAGCCACAGCAACGCAGGATCCTTAACCCACTGATCCGAGGCCAGGGATGGAACCCGCATCCTCACAAACACTATGTCAGATTCTTAACCTGCCGAGCCGCAGCAGGGACTCCCCTCTGGTAGTTTTCCACACCTACCTGAGCTCACGGTGAGCCAGCCAGCTCGGGGTTGAAGAGGCCTGCATCTCTGGGCTGCTGTGGACAGGAGGTGTGGGTCAGCAGGAGGCCGGGCCCAACCCATGGCTCTGACCCCTGTCCCAGCTGAGAGGACAGCTCACCCCCTCCCCCATCCTTGCACCTTCCCTTATCCCAGAAACAGGTACTGCGTTTCTGCTAAAATGCACGCCCTGTGCTCCTGGACAGTAAGATGGGAGCGAGGTCTGGAAAGACCCACAAGCCATGGGTGGCAGTGATGACGTCACCCAGAATGGGGACAGCACACAGAGCTGTCACCCCGAGGTGCACCTGTGCTCGGTTTCCCTGGCTGCCCTGAGCCGCAGAAAACGAGCTCACTTCACGAGCCTTACTGTCCACGGGTGGTGTGCTCAGCACGTCAGAAAATGCTTATAGTCAAGGCAAGGACAAGGCGACACGAATCCCCAGGGCTGATCACTCAGCGGGGAGGGGCTGGCCGTGGGCCTCAGGGGGCCGCAGGGGGTGTGGCAGCGGGGAAGGGGCTCAGAGCTGCGCTGGCTCTGCGTGGGATGGGAGCGGCCTGGCACAGAAAGGGGTCAGCACAAGGGGGTGTCTCCCAGCGTCAGCGGAGCAGTGCGGCCAGACGCAGGACCGTAGATCTTCACGGGCGGCACTTTTAATTGTCACAGTGTGGAGTCGATTCATACGTATTGGATCAATGCCCGTATTTCTTTTCCAGCCTATGCTGGCGTTTTAAAAAGTAAGTTTATCGGGCAATTCTGAGTAGCTGGGGCAGCAGTGAATGCCTAGACCTGAAACATCCAGCGGTTCCCTGAGTGAAATAAAGAGGAGCAGGAAACACACCTGAAACTGTGCAAAACCAACATTCTCTGCGTAGCTCGAAGACAGAGGGGATCGGCTGGCAAAGTGCTGTACGTAGGCACAGGAGCCCCAAACACGGCGAGTGGATCCCATGCTCTGCCGGTCTCTGCAGCGTGTTCACAGAGCAGAGGGGACCTGGCAGTGCATCTGGACTTGATCTAAAGCCACGGGCGGAAAGAGGCCATCCCTCGCAGTATGAAAGTACAAAGCTTTCTGGTGGATCAAAGCGCTCCCTGCAGAGGAGAAACTTAAAAGCATGCCCGGGGTGCGAGGAGGCAGCCTTGAAGGGCAGCACCGGGCGGCGTCAGGGCGTAACGGAAAGGGGGGCTGCTCCGGCCAGACAGAAGGAGGCAAAGGGAATCTGGGGTCCTGCAAGGACAAGACATCAAAAGGCGTGTGTCCCTCCATGGGCACCTGCCCAGGGAGAGGACAGTCATGCAGGAGCGAGCCTCCAGGCCCGCGCTGCACAGACAGGGAGCAGGAAGCGTGGTCGTGAGCTAAGAACCTCATTCATCCGCCAGGTCTCCAGCCCTGGCCTCATAAATGCTGGGTGCAGACGCCTTGGTCTGCACAGAGCTCCCATCCAAAGGGAATCCAGAGGGGCCTCCAAACAGTCGGTGAAACCAGTTCCAAAGGTATGAGTCCAAAGAGAACCTCTAGAACAAAAATGTAAACGGTCATCAAAGCCCAAATAAATACAACAACAAAACAACGACAGAGTGTGTGCAGTAATCACGAGGTTCCACCGCTACGGCATCTCAGCAAAGGGTGCTGGGCAACGGGACAGTCCACACACGAAGGCCACCTTGGACCTTTGGGACTATTTACAAAAATCGATACAACATGGATCATGGCTCTGAAAGTAAGATCGAAAACTCTAGACCGTTTGAGAGAAATGTTTAAGGAAAAGGTCTCAGGACTTTGGGCTAAGCAAAGATTTCTTCGATGAAACACCATACGCAGAATCTGTGAAAGAAAACAATGATAAATCGGACTTTATTATTATCATTATCATTATTGTTATTATTTTTTGCTTTTTAGGGCCGCACTTGGGGGATATGGAAGTTCCCAGGCTAAGGGTCCAATTGGAGCTACAGCTGCCAGCCTACGTCACAGCCACAGCGATGCGGGATCTGAGCCACATCTGCGACCTACACCACAGCTCACGGCAACGCCAGATCCTTAACCCACTGAGCGAGGGCAGGGATCGAACCTGCAACCTCATAGTTCCTAGTTGGATTTGTTTCCACTGTGCCATGACGGGAACTCCTATTAAAAATTTTAACCTTGGCACTTCAAAACTGACCGGAAAGAAGAAGAAAAAGGCCATCCGCAAAGTGGAAGAAAACGCTTGCAAATCATGTATTTGACAAAGGCTTTATCTGCAGGGTGTATGAAGAATTCTTACAACTCAATAATAAGACAAACAGGTAAGGAAAAATGGGCAATAATTGAATAGATTCTCCAAGGTAGATGTATGAACACTGAATAATCACATAAAGTCATGATGAATGTGATGAGTCAGTAACATAGTGCAAATTAAAACCGCAGCCCCTGTAAACACTGGCACTGCAACGGCTCTGATCCAAACGATGGAAACAGCAAGAGTCTCGGGATCCGGGGGCCCGGGAAGACCCCATCCCGCTGGTGGGAACGTGCGTGCTGTAGCTCCTTCGGAAAACGGTTTGGCAGTTGATTAAGAAGTTAAACAAATGAACCTCTCTGCAAAACAGAAACAGACTCACAGCCAGAGAGAGCAGACCTGCGGTTGCCGAGGGGGAGGGGGAGGGAGCGGGAGGGACGGGGAGTTCGGGGCTGGTCGGTGCCAACCGTGACCTGCAGGACGGATAAGCAGTGAGGTCCTGCTGTTCGGCGCAGGGAACTCTGTCCCATCCTCTGGGGCAGACCACGATGGAAGATAATGGGAGAGAAAGCAGGTGTGTACATTATGACCGGGTCACGGGGCTGTGCAGCAGAAGTCGATGCGACACTGTAAACACACAGAACCATGTCTTCGCCGTGGGACCGCCCAGTGCGACCCTTAGGTCTCCAGCCTCGGGAGAAGAAGACGTGTGTCTCTGTCACGTCTTGTGTGGGGCTGTTCCGAATGGCGTTACCCTTGGTAGCCAGACGGCGATAACACCCCCGTCCCATCACCTGGCGGGTAGACCCGTAAAATGTTCTCACAGTGTGTCCACTCGGAAAGGAGGGAAGAGGTGCTTCCCACCACACGGACACATCTCGTTGACATTATTCCAAAATGTAAAAGAAAAGGTGGAGGAGCACACGGACGGCGCGGTCCTGTTCGTGTGCAACGTCCAGACGAGATGCACCTGCGGAGACAGCGAGGCGATGAGCCCGTGACCTCAAGTGGCAGGCAGGTATTTGGGGGCGGGGGTAATGGAACTACTTGAGAATTGGATCGTGGCATTGGCTGGGTAGCTCTATGAGTTTACTAAAAATCATTGAATTTTACATGTAAAGCCAGTGAATTTATGATGTGTAAATTATACCTCAATAAAGCTCTTACAAACAATATGACGGGGCTTAAACCAAACCTATCAGTCTTATCAATACAGGCGAATGGGTTTAACGCGCCGTGTAAGAGAAAATGATTTTCAATTTGCTTCCGAAAGAAAGTCCCACACGTATGCTGGAAGCCAGTGACTTACCTGAACAAAAGGAGTCAAGGATGATGAGACTAATGACCTGCACGAAGGCACTGGAAACGAAAAGGAAGTGGGGGCGGCGGCGATCTCCGCAGACCGTGTCGACGTCCCAGCACAAAGAAGGATGCATTTTACTGCTAAGAGCCACAGTCCACAAGGAAGTTGCCACAATTATGAATTTTCATTTTCCAAAACAGCAAAATGACCAAATTTAAAAGGCAAAAACGGAGTTCCTGGTGTAGCTCAGGGGGGTTAAGAACTTCACATGGCCTCTGTGAGGATGTGGGTTTGATCCCTGGCCACGCTCCGTGGGTTAGGGATCCAGTGTTGCTGTGGCTGTGGTGTCGGCCGGCAGAGGCAGCTCCGGTGTGATCCCTGGTCCGGGAACTTCCATATGCTGTGGGTGTGGCTGTAAAAAGGAAAAGGAAAGAGAAAAAAAAAAGGCAAAAACTGCAAGAGATTCAAAGAGACTTCCGTAGAAAAGGAAGACGCTAAACCATCATTTCAGCGTGAGGGAGAGGCGTGCAGACACAGGTCGGATGGTGGAAGACCTGCGTGACGTCATCGATGAGGTACGTTTTTGGATATGTTGTAAGGTACACCCTGATGATATCAACTCACAGTCATAAAACGCATAAATGTTCGCAATCAACGACCTCTTGTCATGCTTCAGAGAAAACAGCCTGAAGTTCTGAGGAGTGGGGAGGGGATTACAGAGAACACGCTTGGGTCACGAGGCCATAGAAATACAAAGTCGTAAAAAACAAAAAGAGGCCCGTCCATCAAAAATTTAAAACCCCATTAACTCTTGAATGATAGGAGAATACAAACCAAAATTATAGAATTCATAAAAAATGACAGTGGAAACACTTTCTATCAAAATCTGTGGCACAGAGTTAAAACCATGATCAGAGGAAAACCTAAGGCCCTAAATATCTTTACACATAAAAATAAAAAGGGGAGTTGCTGTCATGGCTCCGAGGTAAAGAAACTGACTACTATCCATGAAGACGTGGGTTCGATCCCTGGCCTCGCTCAGTGGGTTAAGGATCTGGCATTGCCCCCAGCTGTGCTGTAGGTCGCAGATGTGGCTCGGATCCCACATTGCTGTGGCTGTGGCTGTGGCTGTGGTGCAGACCAGCAGTTACAGCTCTGATTCAGCCCCTGCTCTGGGAACCTCCATATGCCGTGGGTGCTGTCCTAAAAGGAAAAAAAAAGAAAGAAAGGAAGGAAAGAACAGGATGAAGAGAAAGGAATTAATTTTCCTCCTTAAAAAGGTAGAAAAGAAGCCGTAAAGCAAACCAAAACAATTGAATGAAATAATAAAGATGAACGGAAATAAGCAGAGTCCAATACCATGTTAAAATGGTATCACACTCTAAGCTGTTTTTTTTCTGTTACTGTGGTGTTGGTCTTATATTAGAGAATCCGTTAATATAATACAATACGTATTAATAGATCTAGGAGGAAAACGCATGTTTTTCTCCTTAGGTACTGAAGAGGTCTCTTCCGAAATTTAATCATTTGTCCTGATGAAATACTCAAGGAAGTAGTAATTGACAGGCACTTTATTAACATCGTAAATGCTTTAGTTTTACAATCTCCGGCCTACTAAACGGGGAGACGTTTTCCAAAATGATTAGGCACAAGCTAAAGGTACACACGCTCTCTACCCCGTGCAGCACTGGACAGAGAAGGGGCGCTTATCGGGCCCTTAGACGTATGAAAATGCAATCCGTGCACCTTAAGACTGCACTGGGGTGGCGTGTCTCACTGAACTGACGGACAGAATTGCTGGAATCAGTTCCCCACTCTGTGGCTAAGGTAGTGGGGGGACAGGCACCCTCATCTTTTGCTGGTGGGAATGGAAGTTTTTGCACCCTGATGGAAGGGAATTTAGCAATAGCCGAAAAAGTTACATTTGTGTTCTTCCTTTGCCCTCGCAGTCTCACGTCTAGAAATTTACTTAGACGTTACACTTCCGAAATGTAAAAATACACATCTGCAAAGTTATTACTGCAGCACTGTCTGTAATTATAAAGCGCTGGGAGCAACCCGAGTGCTCCCTGTGTCGGAGCGAAGCTGAATAGCCCCTGTGTGCCCAGGCTGTGAAGTCGTCACTAAGCAGCTTTGAAAAATAATGAGAAAGGTTTCTATCAGCTGGCATGGAATGATACCTGGGCTGCGTTGTTAAGCAGGAAAAGAGCAAAATGCAGAAGAATGGAACATGCTATTGCTGGCGTAAGTGAGGAAGGGGAAATACACGGGCATTGGTTCATTTGTGAAACCAACCACACACGCAGCAGGGGTCTCCCAGAGACGGGAAATCGTGCTGCCCTGCGTGGGCGGGGTTGGGCAGCAGAACCCAGAGAACAAGAATGGGGAGCGAGGCCTTGGGGGGGCTCCCTGTCAGTCTCACTGTGCAGACCTGCAGAACTCTGTTGCTATCGTGTGACTCCAACAAGGAAATCAGGAAAACCAGCAAAGCCGGGGGCGGCCGGGGGGGGGGGGGAGGAGGGAATCTGGGCGGGAACACCTGCACAGGAGTAGAAGAAATAGAGTGACTTGTTTTCCAAAATGGACAGCACCCCACAATAGGGCAGGGGCGGGGCCCGGTGCCGGTGGGGTGGGGGGCTCCCTGGGTGACTGATGTCTGAACACAGCATTTGGACGCTCCGTCCTTAAGGGCCGGACTGATAACCCCCCTTGAACTCCAGTCAGGGGCTCACTTCTCGCAGAGGCGCGGGTTCGCAGTGCTAAGACAACCATCCCTACGCCCTTACGTTCCAGGAACAAGCCCCAGGAAATACGCTGCGGCTCTTGCTGAAGAAGAGAGCCACGTGGGGAGGAGAGGAGGTGGAAGGGAGCCTGGGCTGTTGGACTGGACAGTGGGACCCTGATGAGGGCACACAGGTCTGTCTTGAGCAGGTGACGCTGCCCTTTGCCCCATGGGCTTTGTAGCTGCTGCACCACACGGCCCTTTGCCGGGGGGGTGGGGTGGGGGGGTGGGGGGGGCGGAGCCGGACCCTGTCCTGGTGGCAGTGAGAAGGGCGAAGGCACTGACCCCTCTGTCTGTGGTCTGGGCCACCCAGGCTCCCAGGGGTCAAACCTAACTCCCCTCTTGGTGCCCCCAATCACGTCAACCTCTCCGTGGCTCCGTTTCCTGTCCTTGTTCCGCGCATCCACCTGCCACAGCGGGGCACGCACCCGAGAAGCACTTAGCATGGTGCCTGGCCCCCTGTGAAGCTCGTCGGTGACCTCTTACTATGATCGCTTTTCCCTTTTTGAGAAAAATCAGTGTTTTTAATTATTCCGTGGGCAAGGGCAGGCCTTTGGGTTGTCAAGTGGAGAACCAGCCTTGGGATGGACGGAAACATTTTGGTAGTTTTCTCTTTCCAAACTGCCACCCCTGGCCCTTAACTGGGCCCCTCCCAGGATCTGGAGAGTCCTCAGCAGGGGTACACTGGCGGGGTCTGAGTTCACGTTTCAGCGTGATGGGGGTTTGAAGGGCAAGTCTCTGTTTTCCTTGAGGGCATCAATCTCTCAAAAGGCAAGTTTGGGACCTGGGGCCTGGCAGCTGGGAAGAATTTCTGGTGTGTTTGGGCTTCAGCACAGAGAGGTTAGAACATGGCAGCTGCTGGCAGCTGTCGGGCTGGAGGACGGGATCTGGTTTTCATAGCTCAGCCGAGAGGGAGGGACAGTGACAGCAGGAGCTGCTGTTTTCTGTGCTCTGAGCAGCGCCCCCCCACTCCCCGCACCTCTGCACAGACGTGCAAACACTGCCTCCCCGCAGCCTTTCCCTCCCGAGAAAGGCGTGGCAGGTCCTTATGGATTAAAATAGCAAATCGAGAAATGATCAGCATTTGGGAAAAATATCCCCACAGCCTCACCACTCACAGCCCAGCTCTGTCCGCATCTTCAGCTATCTCAGTCCTTTTTCTCTGTGTACGGCGGTTTCCTTTTTCTTTATACATGCAAATAACCAGACTTAGGTATACGTAGTATTTGAATTCTCTTCCAGTCTCATAGCATTTTATCATAAGCATTTTGCAGGGCTCTTGCCGGGTTTACGAGGCTGTACCTGAACATGTAACATTTGTTGGTTTCACAAGCGTGCTTTCACAGCTTTGTGGAGGTCTAATTGATATAATTGATAGATGACAGACCAGTGCATTTCAAGCGTACCGTCTGATGTTTTGGGCAAGTGTATGTACTCGCGAGGCCACCACTACCCTTGGGAACAATAACCTCACCCTCAAAAGCCCCCATGTGTCTGCTGAGATCCCTCCGTCCCAGCCTCCGAGGCCCCCTCTCGCCCCCGGGCACCTGCTTACTGCTTATTGTCACGGTACTGTAGTCCTAGTCTCCTATTTCTAGAAAAGTGGAAAGCAAGGGTCTGTTCTTTCCTGTTCAGCTTCCTTCAATCACAGTAGCTGTTTTCAGGGTATCAGGGGAGGTGCGTGGTGGTGGAAGGAAAGGGGAGATGTTCATCAAAGCCCTCTTTTTTATGGCTAATATTCCATTGCACGTACATATCACATCCTCTTTATTCCTCTGTGGTTGGATACAAGTTGCTTCCATGTCTTTCCTGCTTTTTTTGATTGTTGCATTTTGAGAGTACTTTACATATTCTGGATACAAGCCCATTTTTAAGATATATATTTTGCAGTATTTTCTTTCTCTTTTTTTGTGGAGGGAGCACACCTGTGGCATATGAAGTTCCCAGGCTAGGGGTTCAGTGGGAGCTGCAGCCTCCAGCCTCCACCACAGCCACAGCCACAGCCACAGCCACAGCCACATTGGATCTGAGCTGCATCTGTGATCTATACCACAGTGCATGGCAATGTTGCATCCTTAAGCCACTGATTGGGGCCAGGGATTGAACCCACATCCTCATGGGTACTGTCCTGAGCCACAGTGGGAACTCCGGCACGGCTGTCTCCAAGCTGCGCTTTGTCTTTGCATTTCCCCGACAGTGTCTGTTGAGTAGCAGAAGTTTTGAACGTTGACGAGGCCCCATTCATCAATTTATTATTTTGTGGATTGTGTTTGGAGTGTCCTACCTAAGAAATCGTTGTTTAAATCAAGGTCACAACGATTTTATCTTACGTTGCTTTTGAAGTGGTGTAATTTGGGGTTTTATATCTAGGCCTGTTACCTGATTTGAATTCTCTTCTATGTGTAGCATGCTGTGTGGTTTGCAGTTCGCAGAGTCTGCCGATGCTGGCTCCCTCCAGCGCAGCTCAGTCGTGGCTTCTTTCGCTGGAGCCCATGGATCCAGGAAGGGCCGTGAGGTGGGCTCTGACCGGGAGGCCCCCTTGTCGCTCTCCCCACTGTACCCGCTGCAGCCCAAGACTGGCGGACGCTTTTATTTGAAACTTGGCTTTAGCATGTTTGGGACCCACGCATCCAAGGCTCCTGGGGCCTGGACACAAGGGGACGTGGCTCTGCGGTTCACGCTGCTGGGACCTCGGGCTCCCACAGAGCAGGCCCCGGGGACTGGATGCAGCTGACCGCCCCGCCTGGTGGGCGCTGGTGGGCACCGCTCTGCTGGGGGCCCCACACGGGCATCTCAGAGGTGGAGGGACACCCTTTGAGATGCTGCTTCTCACGTGCTGGTGTTTGCCACTGGAGGCGGCGTGTCGGTGGCCACCAGTGTCACTTCTTCATCACATTCTCTCTTTGAAGAACACCTGGGTGAGTTCCCTCATGGCTCAGTGGGTTAAGGATCCAGCGTTGTCACTGCGTGGCTTGGGTTGGATCCCTGGCCCCGGAACTTCCACATGCCACAAGCGCGCCCAGGCCCCCAAAGGAAAATGCTTGTGTAACAAGTCGTTAGTGATGAAAGTGAAGTCCCTGTGCTCGGAGCCTCCCGTGCACTGTCCCCCGTGCCTCTGGTGGGTTCTCTCGGCGCCTCTCTGGGGCGGGGACCAGGACTCCCACCGGGATGTACATTCTGGCCTCCAGAGCCTGGGCCCTTTCACTAAGTGTTTCCTAGCTGCTTAGGTGGAGGCTGATTTTTTTTTTCATTTGTGCATTTGCATGGTTATCTAAAGCAAATTAAGAAATCTCACTTGAGCACATGGACTCAGAGAGTCTTCACATGAATTTTTAAAAATTCGGAATGAATTTAATGTGGTTCAAGATGTGTTTTGCGTGTCTTGGGGACAAAGACACGTGGATGGGTCCGTGTCAGGCTGACGGCTAGTCGTTCTCCACAGGCTGACCTGTAAGGGCACCCATGTGACGGGATGTCTGTGTTCGATTCTAGGGGACACCGCATAGATGAGGGCAGTGGGGCACCTCTGTGAAGGTGACATGCCACGTGGCAAAGCCCGTCAGGAATTCCTGGCACGCTGCATCTTTTCCTCCTGGACGGAGTGACACGGACACTTCATTGTCCCTTGTCCCTGGGGCGCAGTGTATGGATGGTCAAGGGTCTCTGCGTGGCTCTGAGGATATAGGAGCCATGGGAAATGGAGCCTGGGGCCAGTGGGTGGCAGGGGTTAGGTCCTGCCCTGACGTGTCCCCCATGGAAATAACAGCAACACTTACTGGGCCCGAGCATCCGTCATCTCGTCTGCCCCTCCCAGGGCCCCTGAAGGGAGGTGCCCTGCCTCCCTCAGCTTTGGGAGAAAGGGACAGAGGGATCAAGAGATTTTTGGGGTGCCCGGCATCGCAGGGCTGCTCAGAGGTGGGTTAGCTCCAAGCCTGGGCTCTGCGTGTCCCCAGAGCCATCCAGGGGCCAGGGTGGGGTAATCACAGCAGACACGTCCATTGCTAAAGATCAGGAAAGCGAGAAAGCCGATGCTTTTCCTCAAACAAAACGATGGAAAACGTTTCCAGTTTATGCTGAAGAAGAGGCATCATTATGTTAAAGATAAGCAGAGACAATGAGCGCTGGAAGCGTTTCTGAGACCGAACCGTCTCATTTCTTAGTCAAAACATGTCTCTTCCACTCACTTCCTGACGCGGGAGTGTTATTACCCCGTTCATCACATCTGTCCTTTTACAAAGGCCTCGCTTTTATTCACAGTATCGTGGGATGTGCCCTTCATTTCCAGGAGCCCGTCCCCTAAGGTGAAAAGCCGGCCCCTGGGGGACAGGCGGACCTCGGCTCCCGGGTACCCGCGTCCCAAAGCCCAGAGGGCCGACCTCCCGCAGGAAGGGGGAAGCGTTCGGCTTCTACCCGGAGCCTTCGCAGCCGAACCCCCGTGTTCCTGTACTTTAGACGGGACCCCTGCCTCACTGTCCTCCGTGAGGTCTAAAGGAGCCTCTTATTTCAAGGGCGCTTGTCTTGCATCTCCTGTGGATTGAAATAAATGCTAGTTTCTTCTGTGCATCTTACATCAGAGCCCACTTGGGAGGGCGGCGGGCGAACTCCTGCTGGACCCGGTTTAAGACGTCTGCTTCGAGAGGCGGTGGAGCTACGAGAGGACGAACCGGGGTGGTGGGAAATGTTTGCCAAGGGCTTTGCATGACCTCCCCGCCGTTATCAAGGTCAAATGGGATGCCGCCGGAGTTCATCGAAGCCCCAGGATCAAGACTAGGTGTGATAACCATGGTTACCGGCTCACCTTGCCGGGTCTGTGTAGATGCAGAGAGGTGCCGGCTAAGAGCTTCGGGCGAGTGGAGGGATTCGTGTGTCTGTTAAAATTAAGACCGTGTAGAACCGGACAAAACAGCTGTTAAATTGTGATTAGCCTGGGCTGCTGTAAAGGCACACGTTTGCCAAGGAATGAGCACAACAGATGCGCCAATGATGTGATCGTGTTTGCAGAAACAGTTGACTTAAAGTCAGGATGTCATTAGCGAAACTGGAAGTGAAGAGACACGTAGCCCCATTTTTCACCGTCGGGAGCTGCCACGTGGCTCACCGCGGAGCGAGCGCGCTGTCGTTTCTGGTCCGACTGCAGTGTTTTCATGGCTCATCACGTTTTTGACCCAACCTTCCCAGGACCACAGATCTGACCCCAACACAAAGTAAATGCACAACAGCAATGCGAGTCTCCTTAACGTTTTAAACTTAAACTAGTAGAATCAACCTCCACTCGCTATGAAATGGGCGTCAAGAAACCCTGGCAGCTCGTGTCGCCAGCATTTTAACTCCAGACAGTAAGCGTGTGGTGTGGTCAGCGTGCGGAGCCTTCCTCCTTGGTGACGCACGCCGGGGACTCAGAAGGGGTTCATGGAGGTGGGGTGTTTGACGCCCTGGTTTCTCACCCCACCTTCTGCAGGTGTGGGGGTGGGCTCTTGCCCTGGCTTCAGCCCTGGAGAGAGCCTTGCGGCCGCTCTTGGGGGTCCTGGAGGCCTTGGCCTCTGTCTCTGACGTGGCCTTGATAATGGATCATTCCTGGATGCTTAGCCTGGGCTGGGGCACAGTGGCTGCGGCCTGAACATCACCTGCTACTTTCACTGCGTCCCAGCATCCCGCGGCTGGGATTGGGGGGGGGGCGGGGAGCTTCCGAATTGTCTCTAGGCCTCAGCACGGTGCCTGCCCAGAGTTGGGCTTTATTTGGGAAGGTGTGGAGGCAGAGATGGCTTGAGTATAGGCATCTGAACCTGTTCCGGGTCCTTGCCCGCTCTCCAAAACCTGTCCTGGATGCCCAGCGAAGGCACCTGAGGGGGTGATGGGTAGCTGGGTGTACTGGCGGGTCACTCACTCAGGAAGAGAAGCTGCTTTTCGTCTTCACCAACTCCAGCTGACCGGGGGCGGGGGCAGGGGGAGTGCCTCCTTCTCCTGCTGTGTCCTTGGAGGGCCGCCTCCAGAGCAAAGGGCAACCCCCAGTCAGACTCCACCTGCTGGAGGAGGAGATGGTAGGGGAAGGGTGGGAGCTGACTGGACCCCCAGATGGGGGGTCTGAACAAGCCCCCTCGTCAGGATGGAGTGCTCCTGGGTCCTCCATGCACCTGTCGTACCAAATGTTCCCATGGTTTGATTGGAAAATCGTGGCTGGTACTGTTAGCAGTTAAATTTAAGAGAACTCTTGTGTCTCAGCGAATAATTTTCAAAAATTGTATTGTCTTATGCTTATAAAAGCAATACATGGAGTTCCCTTCGTGGCGCAGCAGAAACGAACCTGAGTAGCATCCATGAGGATGCAGGTTGGATCCCTGGCCTCAGCGGGTTAAGGATCTGGCGTTGCTGTGAGCTGTGGTGTGGGTTTGTGGGTTGCAGATGTGGCTTGAATCCTGCATTGCTGTGGCTGTGGCCCAGGCTGGCCCCTACAGCTCTGATTCGACCCCTAGCTTGGGAACCTCCATATGCTGTGGGTGCAGCCCTAAAAAGACAAAAAAAAAAAAAAAGCAGTGTATGCTTGCTGTGGGAAATAGCATAAAATTTATTTTTAAAAATAGCATAAAAGGTAGTAAATATTCATCAAAACTCCCTTTGAACCGGTCTCTCTGCCCCTGTTGGATTTATTTCTATTCTTTGTTTTTTTTTATTTTTTATCTTTTTTTGACTTTTTGCCTTTTCTAGGGCCGCTCCTGCCACATATGGAGGTTCACAGGCTAGGGGTCTAATCGGAGCCGTAGCCACTGGCCTACGCCAGAGCCACAGCAACATGGGATCTGAGCCGCAAATGCGACCTGCACCACAGCTCAGGGCAACACCGGGTCCTTAACCCATGAAGCAAGGCCAGGGATCAAACCCGCAACCTCATGGTTCCTAGTCAGATTTGTTAACCACTGTGCCATGACGGGAACTCCCTGTACCCTTTACTTTAAAGAAAATGCAGCCGAAGTTGGTGGAGCAGAGACCTCCTGTGGGCGGTGCTTAGACCCACTGTGGCCCAGAGCAGGAGGGACCCTGGGGGACAGTGACTTGCCCAGGGTTACAGCGCTGGCTGGCTCAGATGGGACCAGCCGGCTTCCTTCTTGCCACCCTGGCCTCTTTCCTCCTTCCTGACAGAGCCCCTTCCTCTGTCTCTGGTTCCAGAAGAGGTGATGGAAGGAAGGAGCATGTCACTTTCTGGCCGTGGACAAGAGGTCCCATCCAGTGGATGACAGAGAAATGTCCCAGCCCCTCCCCACAGCCACTGCCCCTGCATCTGCCAGTTTTGCCCTAATCATGGGACCACTTGCTGCAGAGGCAGGACCAGCCCAAGACCGCTGGCCTCCACACCCTCTCTTTCCCGCTGCTGGCCTGCCTGCCACCACCCAGTGAGATGGTTCCTTTGCAAGGGTTTCTTCTTGGCTAATACCTCTTGTTACCTGACCTCAGGTGACGAAGGGTGACAGGTGACAGATGCCAGCCATAGCGATGTTCATATAGCACTTTATATTTTCCAAAACATCATCCTACCATGGAGTAGGCAGTGCTCTGAGAAAGACAGAGTTCCGGGGACTAGGGAGAGTAATTGTGTCTGGGGGAGGATCGGGAGGGCTTCCTGGAAGAGGTGCCCTGGGATTGGTCTTCAGGGCAGCCTTCTCTAGAGGGCTCGGGATCATGGCTTTTCCTTCCCTCTAAGGCATCAGAATTGGATTCTAGTTCAAGTTTGTTGTTGTCTAAACATTCTTTGTTTAAAAAGTATTTCAGGGAATGTGTTTTAGTAAAATATATTTGACAGCTTTTCAGAAAACAAGAACCGAAATAAGTTCCTTTTGAGCTCAGTTGGCTAAGTGAACCTGTTCCCGTTTTACGCACTGTTTCCACCAAGTGCTCAGATCAGGTGTTGGCCTCACTCAGTGGCCTTGGAGCTTTGGGGTGATGGGAGTAAAGTCCGGGCTGCGTCGGGAGGTAATTAGACGGAGAGAAATTACCCAGGCGGTTGTGGCGTTGGCGGGTCTCTCGAACACATGCTAAAAAGGGATACTCACCTCTATCTTAATTGCCTCTGCAGTAAGTTGACAGGTGGTTAATATTAGGAAGGTACCTTTTTGCTTCGGGGGGGACTGTGCCGATAAGAACTTAGGAGCCCAGTCAGGCTGACCACGTGGCTGGAGGCTCCTCTGAGTCTCTGCGGCCACCCCCTTGTCTGCTGAGTTTTGGTCTTTACGCCTTTGATCTCAGAGGGCTCCCCAGCACCTCTGCCTGGGGTCTGGACTGCCCCCCTGCAAGACCCTGTTCCCTTCCATTGCCCCCACCCCAGCGGCATCGTGCCTTGCCTTGCTCCTCGTCCTGAAATCCACTCCCCGGAGCGTTCCTCCTTCCGTGGTGCCGACAGAGGTGAAATTCTGTTTCTGTGCTCTGTTCACCTGCTCCACTCCTGGGGGCAGTACCAGGAGGGGCTCTTCATTTCACCATCTGGCCCCTGGTGGGGAAGGAAGGCTGAAGGCGGTTATGGAAGAGTGATGGGAGCGCGGGCACCACGAGGCAGCGTGTGGTTCCAGAACCGGGTCCGGGAGGGCTGGGTGGTTCAGGCTTGGGGTGGGGTAGGACACACCTCTGCTCGGAGAGCCTACCCGTTTCTCTGTGGGTCCCTCCCTGCAGGCGCCCAGAGCTGAGTGAGCGCGGAGCTTCCCTGGGCAGGATGTCGCACCAGTTGTGAGAATGTTCAGCTTTGTTGGCAGCTGCCTGGAGCCTGGACTTACAGGCGGGGAATCTGTCCACTGTCTCCGTGGCGATCCCGCCAGGCTCCAGGTTCTTCTGCAGAAACCCTAACGGGCCAGCTCCCGTTTTGCACAGGAGCCTCTGATGCAGAATCACACGTCGTGCACACGCCCTGGGTCCTCTCCTTGTCCCCATGGCGCTTCTCACCTTGGGCGCAGTCATGGTGTGTCCTCAGCCTCCGCCCAGATGTCACCCTCATGACCACCGGGGTTAGTCTGGACAGCTCACGCCAGCTCTGGGGCCTCCACTATCTTTCCTGGCACAGAGCAGTCACCTCATAAAAGCGACAGAACGTTAGAGAATTCCCATGGTGGCTCAGCGGTAACGAGGCTGACTAGGATCCATAAGGATGCGTGTTGGATCCCTGGCCTCACTCAGTGGGTTAAGGATCCGGCGTTGCTGTGAGCTGCTCTGTAGGTCAGCCAGCAGAGGCGAATCTGGCGTTGCTGTGGTTGTGGTACAGGCTGGCAGCTGCAGCTCCGATTCAGCCTTTAGCCTGGGAATTTCCATATGCCACACCTGTTGGCCCTAGCGGGGGAAAAAAAAAGGCAAAACAAACAAAAAAATAGAGCATTTTTTTTTCTTTTAGTGGCTGCAGCTATGGCATATGGAAGTTCCTGGGCTAGGGGTCCAATCTGAGCTGCAGCTGCTGGCCTACGCCACAGCTACAGCAATGCCAGGTCCTTAAGCTGCTGATTGAACCCACATCCTCATAGAAATCAGGGTCCTAACCCGCTGAGCCACAACGGGAACTCCGATGGAACATTATTTTGTAAGACGGAGCCCATGGCCTCGTCTGCTGCCAGGTCTGCCCGGACCCGACAGACTGATGGGAGTGCAGCAGCCTTGGGTCTTGGGAGGGCAGTTCCCAAGTGGCCGCGATGGGGAGAGGCCTTCGTTGCTGTGGAGCGCCCGCCCCCTGTCCCTGCTCACCCAGCACGTGAGCGCCCTGTTGACAGCTGGGTGCCACCTGTCCTCTTCCTGCTGCCCCACGTGTCCTGAGGCCACAGCTCAGGACCTCGGTCTACACCCCACACACCCGAGGGCCCGATGGGGAGGAAGGACATGGTGGGAGGTAGAGTCCCCGTCTCGTGCCGACTGGACAAGGGGGCCACCTGAGGGGTCCTCGCCTCTCTGACCTACACGTCACAGCTGTATCAAGATCAACGCTGATCTGCGTCAGGCTGCAAGATCCTTGCAATCGGATTCTGCTTCTGTAAAGACAAGGACACCTTCTGCGATGTCCGTCTTTCCCACCTCAGTTTGCTGAACCTGGAACGTTCTCCGTCCCTCCTCCACTGAGGTCTGCCCTGCCTGTGCCTCTGGCTGGATTCTCCAGGTGGGAGGGAAGGCTTTGAGAGCTGTGCCCCTTGGGGCTGTGCGGGAAGTGGTATTGGCTGCGGTCTGTGCTTGAGGGGAGCGGTGGCATTCGCACTGGCCACTTGCAGTGTGCACACCTGCTGGAGCCCACATTGTGCCCCAGAGCTGCAGGGACAGCTGCCCCGCGTGAGGGGCCGATGGGCTGATGGGATGACGGGAGAGGTGGTTGAGAGAAGGCCTGTCCCTTTGTCGTCTGCAGGAGGTATACGAGCAGCACTTTAAGTGTTTCAAAGTCCCTTTGATTTTCTGGGCTGTGTCCTCATCACTTTGGTTCAGCTCTGAAGTGGCCCCAGTGAGCTGTGTCACTGAGTGGGGGATGGGAATTTACCCACCTGTGTGGGTAGGTTAACCATGACCATCTCCCAGGTGGAGCGACAGGTGACGCGGCTTCACTCCTGCCTCCCTGTACCCTCCAAGTTCTTCACTTAGGAGAAAACAAACCAGGATAGCACTCGGTCTTGCATCAGCAGCCGGGCGGTCGGCTCTCAGGGGCTGGTGCTCAGGCTCCGTGGCCACTGGGTATAGAAGGTCTGGATAGGTCAGTACCTGCCTTCCCTCCAATTATGGGCCAACTGAGAGCAGAGCTGGCTGTCAGTTAATTCATAATATGAAATATTTCGTATGCTAATTTCTTAACTGTCAGCTTTTATTTGCCAATACAGCAAGCCTTTATTGGTTTCTGTTGTAAAACCAAATCCCTAAAACTCTAGGTTCTTAGTATTTTGAAATTTCAATTATCCGCTGTGATTGTATCTCTATTTACAGACACATTTGCATGCAGTAAGAGCTGGTGTAAACAACAGGTCTTTTGAAGTGAGGAGAGCTATTTGAACCTCCAGTGAGAGTTGGGGGCTGTTGTTTGCGGGAGAAAAATCACTTTCCACAAGCAAGCCAGAGCTGGGGGGGTGGCTGGAGGGCGGGGGCCCTCTGGGAGCCCGAAGACAATTGTTTGGGCAGCAGCCCGGCTGTGATGCCAGCCCTGTGCTAGGTCTGGGCACTCTAACAGCCTCCTGGTGTCTGATGGACCTGCCCACATGCAGCCTGCCTTGGTGAGCCTTTAAGGCAGACCCTGTGACTCAGCCAGGACTCATTGATGTCTTGATGGGTCTTTAGACTAATCGTGACATTTGCAGTATTATGTCCTAGGAAGCACGGAAGAGTCTTGAACTGCCAAGAAGCTTTAGCTTGCTGTAATGTTCTACATGCTGCTTTGTTTAAAGCATCTTAAATCTTGGATGGTTCTGTGGGCAGCAAATGCAGTGCTTCATTGCTTTTTCTCCGCTGGAGGAATGTTTGTTGAGCGCTGTCCTGGGTGCTGAAGTCCAGAGACAAGCCGGACAGAGCCCAGGTAGACGGAGGCCCCCGGACTCCTATTCGTCCAAGTGTCCTCTGCCTGATGGTGCTGGGAGGCCGCAGCCTAAGGGTGGGCAGGTGGTGGGTGCAGGGCCGAGGAGCTGCTCTTTCGCCCACAGCCTGGACAGGGTTTCCCTGCTAAGGTGATCTTGGAGCATGCATTTGAATAGATGTTTGCAAAGGTTAATGGTTGCACTTTAAGCCAGATGAATGCACTTTAAACAGACTGACAAAAGCTCTAAGGACAGGGAGATCTTGGTTCCAGAAGGACTGAGCCTGTCTTTGGAGTACCACCATTCCTCCACCCCCCGTCCTTGGGACATGCACAGGGTTGCAGGGGGGAGGGGCGTGTCACACCCTGCTCCTCTGGGAAATGGGGGTGAAGGGCTCCAAATGGGATGCTGCGGGAAAACGGGGGTCCTTGGCTGGGTCAGTGCCTGCCAACGGACCGACTGCCAGGGGCCACCTGCAAGGTCCTCCGGGGCCAGCCTCCCCGCCCCCTCCCACCTCCCACGCTATTGGCACCAGTGCGGCAGTGCCCAGCTGAGAATCTGGGTGGTGGGAGAAGGGGGCAGGGGTGGGGCCGTGAAGAAGCTGCCGTGGGAGCAGAGCCTGCAGGGGGGAGACCGTCAGGGCTCCTGGCTCAGGGGCTTCCTCCCTGTGCATGCAGAGCTGGGTCTCGCTGGGACTCGGTTCCTGGGGATCAGAAGAGTGACCTGCCCACTGTGAAGCAGCTGCAGAGAATAGGAAAATGCCCGATCTTCTCATTTTCTTCTAGAATTGAAATTGACGGTTGGCAAAAGAGAAAGGCATTTGGGGAACACAGTCCCTTCCAGCCATGAAGAGGTGGCGTCTTTGGCCCCTCCACTGGCCCCCATATCCTGGGCAGAGCATGGGTGTGGGAGGGGCCCAGCATGCTCCCCGAAAATGAATCTTTTTCTTCTACTGATGGAGCACTTCTGTACTGCTGTTTGTTTGGTTGGTTATTTGAAATTTTCTGTAGCAGTTTACCAGGAGTGGTATATTCCTTTGTCTCACTGTTTTTCCTCTGCGCATAGATTACATGTTTCCATAGCATCTGCTGTGAATTTTAATTCCGATGCTCAACTCCAAGGGAGCCTCGCAGAGCAGCCGGCGGGGTTAGTCGGACCCACGTTCGTGGCACAGACAGAGGGTTGTAAATGTGTGAGAAGACGCGGACCCAAGACAAAGGAAACAAAATCCTACAATTGTCCCCTTGTCCCCATTCTGTCTCTTTGAGAGACCTCTGTAGCAAGGGACCCATATGCATAAGATCACTTTCTTGGTTTTGTTTTGGTTTTGGTTTTTTTTTGCCAATAATTGTCCTTTGGTTCTTTAAGGCAATATCACAAACCCGCCGAAGCTTTTAAAGGAGCAATTATGTGATTTGTAGTTCGATTGAAATGGAAAATGCAATTCTGTGTTTGGTTACTTCAAACTGCAAAAATAAGCTCATAGGATGTAATAAAGATCGGGCTGCTATTTCTCATCAGCCTAGGAAGACTTTCCCAAATCCAGGGAACCCTCGCGGGAGTCCCGGGGGCTTGAGCTCCTGCGGTCAGGGCTGGGTCTGCGTCACTGAGCACGGAATCCTTGAGTCCCTTCCACACTGAAAAGGTCAGCCGGGTCTGTGTGTGTCCAGGGCCTGCGAGGAGGCGGTCCTTGGGGGGACCTGGGCTGGGTGCTCTGCCTTCATCCAGCACAGTCCTGCCGGGCAAGACAGGGTCAGTTCCTCTGCCGAGGGCAGCCAGCGCCGCGGCTGCATCTTATTTCAGAAGCAAAACTACAGATCTGCGATTATGCGGTAATGATTTCGCTGCCTCCCGAGTGCAAGGGGCATTGAGAGCCAGGGACTTGAAACACGTCCCCCTGGCCCTTTGCCCCAGGCTGGATCTCAGGCTTCCAGGCAGGGGGCTGGGCGTCTGCCTGCAGATGTCCTACTAATGTGTCCTGCAGCAGCGGGAGCAGGCGGTGGCCCCCCCGGGCACCTCCCAGCCCTGCCTATGGGGCTGCAGAAAGTGCGGGCGTTTGCCCCACGGGCTGGGACGTGCCCAGAGCAGGAGTCAGGGACTCTGTCATTTTGCCTTTGAAGAGTTCCCGTTGTGGCTCAGCAGTAATGAACGAACCTAACTAGAATCCATGAGGGCACAGGTTCAATCTCTTGCCTTGCTCATTGGGTTAAGGATGCAGCATTGCTGTGAGCTGTTGTGTAGGTTGCAGACGCGGTTCGGATCTGGTGTTGCTGTGGCTGTGGTGTAGGCCGGTAGCTGCAGCTCTGATTCAACCCCTCCATAGGCTGCGGCGGCCCTAAAAAAAAATTGCCTTTGACTTTCTGCTGTGCACCCTCCAGCCCCCCTACCCCTGGTGCCCAGCACCAGCTCCCCATGAAGAGGGGAACGGCTGTGGTCCTGGGGCTGGTCTAGGAAAGCACTGGGGTGGGGCGACCTCAGCTGTGCCCCCCAGGCGTGGGCTAGGATCACCCATCATGCCTCTGCTGGATGGGGTGCCATCCTTAGGGAGAGGCCCTCTCTTTCACGGACAGTGACTACCAGGCCTGGAGAAGTTAGCCGTTTGCTTTGCCAAGTCTCAGAGTCGGGACTGGAGCCCAGGCCCAGCTTGGCAAGGACTTGGCCGCTCTGCCCTTCTGGCAGTCTCTCCTGGGAGCCCCTGAACCAGCCTCAGCCCCTCTGTCAAGGGCCCTCTCACCATATGAGCTTGCCTCGCGTGGTCCCTTCATTCTCTGGACTCTGAGCCTCAGGCTGTCCTTGTCCCCCAGCCTTGCCTGCTCTGGAGGGAGAACGTTCTAGAGGTCCAGGCTGCTGGGGTTTCCCTCCTCAACCCTGGCAGCTCCAAACGTGCCCTGGACCTGAGTCCCCAGTGTCTGGGCTTCCCCCGCCTTCAGGTGGCACTCCTCCTGAGCCCCCCCCTCCCCCCCCAGACACTCGCTCTTTGCCCCGCAGGCTGGCCCTCCTCCCGGGCACGCTGGGCACTGGAGGGAAGCCGTATGTGACGAGAGAGCTTGCCTGGTGGCAGGGGTGGGGCTGACCGCTGTCTCCCCATTGCCTCCGCACCGCGTGCAGAAACGAGGCAGCAAGGATGCAGCTTTATGCCTGGGAAGCGGGGAAACGACAAAAGTGGCCTTTGACAGCGGCAGGGAAAGGGCTGTTTCCAGGGCCGGCGGGGGCGGGGGTGGGGGTGGGGGTCTGTCCCCCGGCATCCGGCATCTGCTGTGGCTGTTTCGGGGCAGGGTGCCCCAGGCGCTCTGTGCGGAGGTGCGGGGAGGGGGTACCCCGTGGGGCAGACACCCCGGGGGCACAGCTGACCTGACCCTGGGTCTAAACTCTGTTCCCATCCACACACTTCAGATGAACAGTTTTCTCAGTCGATACTTCTGTACGAAATAAATGGAAATGGTTGCCCCAGCCCCCGTTGAGCGGTAGGTAATGGAGTCGTCCGAGGTACATGAACACTTGGAAACCTCAGCCCCGTACATTTCATTACATGATGCACTTCTCATGAAAATGTATTTTTATGCTTGATGTGTGTTTATCGAGATACAGATAACGTTTATGTTGTTTGGATTGGTCGTGCACTAGGAATAATGCAGACACATTCAATCCAGAAGAAAATTATTTTTAACGCTTAGAGTCTTCTGGCCTCTGGAAATCAACAGTGTGTACACATTTCACATCAATAAACATGAGCCCGCTGGGGTCATGGTCCGTGGGACCAGGGGAGAGGCGCACACGCTGAAGGGGAAGCACCAGACCACGGGCGCCTCTGGGTCAGAGAAGCAGCTGCTTGTGACTTTGAGACACGGAGACGGTGGGCGTGGCACACTTGTCATTGAGATTCCATGGGGCGCGTTACTAATGACCCAAGGGCGTCCTGAAACTCTAGCATTTACAGTCGGCCGGAGTTTACGTCCTTACCTGCACGACCTGTGTGGGTAGTTGTCTTTGCGTTGTGTGTGTATGGTGTGTTGTATGTGTATGTGTTTGTGTGTTATCTGTATGTTGTGCGCTTTCTGTGCTGTGATGTGTGCTTATGTGCACTTGTGTTTGTATATCTGTGGTGTTGCATGTGTATATGTGTGTTGTGTGTTATATGTGTATGTGCTGAGAGTGTGTGTATATTGTGTGGCCTGTATGTATGTGTGTTGTTTGTATCTTGGGTTGTGTATATGTTTGGGATGTGTTGTGAATGTGTGTGTTGTGTGTATGTTGTGGGGTATGTGTATGTATATTGTATTGTGTGTATGTTGTCGGGTGTGTATATGTGTTTTGTGTGTATGTCACATTGCGTCATGTGGGTTTTGTGTGTACATGTGCGCTTGTATATTGTATGTATGTCATGTTGAATGTGTATCTGTGTTGAATGTGTTGGGTGTCATATGTGTATATGCTGTGTTTGTGTGTATATTGTGTGTGTATATATATGTGTGTGTTGTGTTTTGCATGTATACTGTTCTCAGTGTGTATATGTGTGTTGTACTGCATGTATGTATGCTTGTGTTGTGTTTTGTGTGTATACTGTATTGTGTGTGTGTATGTGTTACATGTATGTGTGTTTGATGTTGCATGTATATTGTTACATGCGTATATGTTTGTGTGTTGTGTGTATATGCATGTTACATGTTGCATTATATGATGCACGTTGCAGGTATATTGTGCTGCATGTATATGTTTTGTGTTATATGTTTTGTGTATACTGTGTTGTGTGTGTGTATGTATGTTGTGTTGCATGTATATGTGTTTTGTGTGTTGTATGTATATTGTGTTGCATGTGTATGTGTGTTTTGTATGCATGTGCGTGTTGCATGTCTATTGTGTTGCATTATATGTTTGTACATTGTATGTATGTTGTGTGTTGCCTGTGTTGTGTTGTGGTACACGTGTTTGTGTGTTGTATGTGTGACATGAGGTGGAAACACTGGGGAGACATTGACCTCAGCACACCCAGCCTCTCGTCACTGCCCCCTCCTCAGAAGGTGGCACGCTGGCTCCGGGGCCGCACAGGCCTGTAGGAAGCGGGGAGGAGGCGGCTGGCCCCATGGGGGGGCGCTCTAGGAGGTTCCTGGGGACCCGCGTCTTTCTCTGGGCCCTGAGCTCCCTGCTGCTGGGGGTGCCGGGCACCTGGCTGGCGCTGCTGCTGGCCCCTGGGCTGGAGCCCAGGCCAACCTGCCTTCCCTCCCCCACAGCTCCAGAGGCCTGCCAGCCTCAGACCTGTGCTGGCCTGTGCCCTGAGACCCCACTGCTCCTGGCTGGCTTTGGTCCCTTTGTCTGTCCCCCCGCCCCGGATGGCCCGTGTCCACGTGTCTTATGAAGCTGTAGGCCCAGGACGTGCGGAAGGCCCCCCCCCCCGCCCCGCCCACTCCCCCACCGGCATCGTTTCCATGGTGTGTGAGGCTCCGTGGCTGCCTCCACTTTGTTAGTACCACCCGCTCGCCCTGTTGCGCTGTGTGAGGGCTGCCCCGAGAGGTGTGGGCATGGGCCCGCCGTGGCTGCCCTCCTGGTGGGGAGGCCAGGAGCGCCGATCGGCACCTCCAGGTCGGGGCCGCGGGCTGGGCCTCCGGGGTCCGGGCTCCTGCTCCGTGGCTGTGGCCCAGGTCTTCGTGCCATCAAGGGTTCTTCCAGAAACAGCCTCGAGTTCCCTGCAGTGAGGGACGCCCTCACCACGGGGCTCCTGCTGCTGACAGAAGCTCCGAAGAGCTCGCCCTGCAGCTGCCCCCCAGCACCTGCCCTGGCTCGTGGGATCAGAGGCGCCCAGGAGAGCCACAAGGTGTCCAAGGGCTGCCTGGTAGCTCTGCCAGCGACGGGGTCAGAAACTTCTGCCCGGAGCACTCAGCTTCAAATTGAGCTTCCACGCGTGTGTGTGTGTGTGTGTGTGTACGTGTGCGTGTGCAAGCGTGCGTGCGCTCTCTGGGTATGTGCAAAAAAACCTTGCACCCAGCCATCTCCTCCCGACCTGTGCAAAACGAGACTATTTTCATCAAATATACCTGAGCCCTTTCTGTGAGAGGGTTTGGAATTTTGAATGAGGCATCGCATTGTGTGGATGCCTTTCTGGAATGACCTTCAGGGGAATTTATCGCCTCGCCGGTCCAGCCCCATAACTCAAGTCCCTGTCAGAGGCCGCATCAAGGGCGCCTCGGTTGGGATGTCTGTTCAAGACCAGTTGATTCCTGGATGCTGTATGTCGCTTGAACTGTGCTAATGATTTTTCTGTGGGGGGGGGGACAGCGCAGGCTTGGGCTACGTAGTTGGGAAGACTTGTCACTGAGCAGGGAGAGGTCCCGCGACGTGCCTGCGCTGGGGTGGGGAGCACAGAGGTTAAGGCGCCCGCGTGGTCCCTGAGGTGCAGCGTCCGCAGGGCTGGGGGAGGCCAGGCCGTCCTCAGAGCACTTTCCTGGGCTTGTGAAAAATACTTAGAAACCTCCAAATAATGTGATTTAACAAAAGCCCTTTTCGATGTTGACTTTATGATAAATTAGTACCCTTCTTCTAGCTTGTCCTGTTTTGTGTTTTATCTGTGTTGTAGCCTAAACCAAAACAAAACACAAAACAAAACAAACAAACAAAACAAATCCACGCTCAGGCACAGCTCTGCTGGACGTCTCTGCCCCGGGACTGTGATCCTTTGTGCCATCAAAGCATCTTCCAGAAACAGGCTGTCGCTTGTGAACAGCTGGAACTGTTTCGTGGGTCCTGCGGGGAAGTAGATGGTCACGTTTTATGGTTATTCACCTCCTGGTACTCGGTTCCCAACACGGTCGTGCCACCCATGCTGTGGTTTCTTACTTGTGGATATCAAGTGTCGTTCTCACTGAGAACATATTTTTCTCCTATGAGCATCGTGGAGGCTCACGTCTTCAGCAGCTGGGTGAGTGAGAGGCGTGGGGGCTCTTGCGTGGGGGGGGTGTGGCATGATTTGTTGCGGCTGCAGCAATGAGACCCTCGAGGATGTCTGTCTCTCGTCCCCCTGGGGCTCCCTTGGTGGGACCCCAGGGCCTTCCCGTGGGGGACGAGGGCAGCAACGGGACAGCACCGCCACCAAGGACAAGGTGGCTGTGCAGCTCCCCGCCGTCCTGCTGCTGTGGGTCATCTCTGTGCAACACAGGGGTCAGGTCCCCGTTCTTCAGTGCCGCCTGCCCCCCACGCCCTGAAATGTATTTGGGAGCAGGGAGCACGTGTCCCAGGCTGGACGTGGAGGGTGTCCCTTGCTGGTGTCTTGCGACAAAGGCATCGCGTGGGGCGAATCCCCTGCCAGCATTCAGAGGCGGGGACCCATTTCCAGCTGCTGCCCCAGGGGGACATGTGCACTCACGCCGAGACCTCTGGGAGATGACGTTTCCTCTCTTGAGAAAAAGAATTAACGTTGTTTTCTGTTTTGGTCTCAGACGGTCCTTTTGCCTTTCCATCACTGGGCTGCGAGTCTTAGGGTTCCCACACAGACCTGTGGCTTCTCCAAGCTTTGTGCACTGTGCGTGTGTGTGTGTGTCGCTCTGCCCAGGAGGGAGGCCACGTGGAGACCACTGCAATCCGGAAGAAGCCCACGTGGGCAGCACACCCCCTGCCCTGCAAGCAGGTGTCTGTCCTCTGCCCCGAGTCTGGGGCCCACTGTCACGGGGCCTCATGGAGGGGGGCTGGCTGTGGGCTCCAAACATATTGGATTGTAAGACGAATCCATTGTTATCTTTTTTGTTTGTTTGTTTTTTGTCTTTGGTCTTTTTAGGGCTGCACCCGCAGCACATGGAGGTTCCCAGGCTAGGGGTCAAATCGGAGCTACAGCTGCCAGCCTGCACCACAGCCACAGCCACACAGAATCCGAGCCATCTTCGACCTACAGCACTGCTCACAGCAACGCCTGATCCTTAGCCCACTTCGCGAGGCCAGGGATCGAACCCGCGTCCTCATGGATACTAGTCGGGTTCGTTAACCACTGAGCCACAACGGGACCTCCCATTGTTTTCTCACTTTGACTCAGACAGACACCCGTGCACGTCCTTTCTGATTTCTCCAGCAGCGCTCACCTCAACACGGAGCTCCCCATAGAGGAAATAGGTTTCGCTGTAGAACGCTGATTAATTGACGGATCCAGTGGTGGGTTGGTTTATTCGTTCCCTCGGAGGTCTCCTCTGCGGCGCACACAGAGCTTGCTCGCACGAGGAGAGTGAGATAAGGACGAGAAGCCCCTGTCCTAACGGAGCTTCCTCGATGGGGGAGGCAGAGGTGAATCAAATAGATATTAAGTCGTGGTTTAATTGCAGTTGGGAGGAGGGGGCAGAGGAACGTGTCATGCAGTTGTGGGAACCGGGATGTCGTTCGGAGTTGCCTGCAGGCACCCATCTCCTGCCAGGCACCCTCACACCCGGCAGCAGGTGGATAAGGATGCTGAGCATCACTTTCACCTGGTCGTCACCTGAGGGGCAGGTGCCGGCGTGGGGGGGAGGGTCTGACTGGGGGGAGGAGCAGCCTCTGGTTTTCCCCTGGACGATGCCCCTGGAACCATGTGATCTGCACACTTGCAAACCTTATGCGTGGGGATCTCTGCCTCGAGTTTTGTTGACTTTCCAATCAAACTAACGAGGAGAGGTGGCTCTTGTAGCTAAATCCCATCATCACGGCTTGAAGTGTCTCCTTGGAGGACTCGGAGTGCGTAGGAAATAACATCAGGTCCAAGATGTTCCCAAATGAACACAAACTGATTGCCACCTGCTTCACAATCAAAGCTGATCACCTCGCAGCAGAAAGAGCATTTATTTCCATACTGATTTCTTCTGGAAAAGAATTGGGGAAAGTCCCGATGCCATCATCGTTTATGAAAAAGGAAGACAAACGATTAAATGGTGGAATGTGGAAAGGGGTCCCCAAAGCCGGGATGCCGTGCACGTGGTCACTTGTCCCCTGGGGCTGAGCAGCAATCAGGCACTGGCTCGGGGCTGCGGGCTGCTGAGCCCCCCTCACCTGATGGAGAAGCTGACCTGTGCGGAACCAGAAGGTGGCCCGTGAGCTCTCGGTCCTCCTCCAAAGGGACCGAGAGCTGCTTTTTCTGGACAGAAACATGGCTCCTTTTAAACCGCACTTCCAGTCGGCAAATGGACCCCATTTGCATTTCAGAGACTAGCGCAGTCCGGGGACGTGGGGATGGTGGCCTGCGATTCTCTTTTCACTCCCCTGAGCCGAGAAATTGGGAGGAAAGGCTGCTGAGTGGCCAAGAGGTGACAATTCAGGCCGCTGGCCTTTCCTCCTCTGGCAGTGCTCAAATGTCTGGGGTCACTTCCTTCTAAAAACCTCTTTCTTTTTGGACAGTGAGGTTTAATCTGAGTTTTCTGCAGACAAGCAGAGTAATTTGAGGCGTGAACTGAGGGGTCTGGGAGGAAGCCCCAGCCCCGGGCCTGCAGAGGCCTCACTCCAGGTCCCCAGGTCCCCCAGCACCTCCGAGGACCCTGGCGGTGCACGCCTGGCCCTGCTGGCTGCGCCCAGCACCAAGGGCACAGGGGCTCGAGGGCTGGCCCTGAGAGAAGGTTCTGGGATTGTGTTACCTGGGAGAGGGCGCTGGGAGCCGTGAGCGGGTAGCGAGGTGTCCGCATTCATCCCTGTTTCCTGGAGGTGGCACCCCAGGCTCAGGGTCACATGCCAGTCCTGGGGTCACTCCCTCCTGCTCTGTGGCCAGGCTGGGTGTCCTAGCAGGAGGAGTCTTGTTCCCAAGGTCTCCCATCCCCGCCCCTGCCGCCCCGGGTCCTGCAGCTTCATCCTCTGCCTGGTCTGAGTGAATTTATATTGAGCGCGACACCATGTTTATGCGATAGGACCTTCCCCTGAATTTCTTATGTGGAAAAACTCTGAAAGGGTAATGACTCTCCCTGAATTTCCATCATCAGCGACACTGACTCAGAATCTCAGTGGGTACTAACTCCCACTTTAAAATATTCCTCGAAAAGAATCTTGGCGAGAATGGGTGTGTGTGTGTGTGTGTAAATGGGTCACTTTGTTGTACAGCAGAGATGACCACAGCCTTGTAAATGAACTAGACTCCAATACAACTTAAAACAATGTAGACAAAACAAAAATAAAATAGTCCTAGTGGACAGAGAGGGGCCACCCGGTGGGGACTCGAACAGGCTCTGAAAACACACTTTCTGCCCTCCTCCTTTTCTGTGAGGCCCCTCCGTGCTCGGCTGCCCTGTGGGAGCAGAGGCTGGTCCTTCGCCGTGGCTCTCCCGTGAGATCCACTGTCACTGAGCTTTCCTTCAAGGCCAGGAAGTCCTGTGTTCCTTTTGGTTAAACATGTGATGAAAAGGAGCTGGGTTTTCACAACTACTGCGCACTCCATGGGCCATTCCAGTTCAGTGAGATCTCGTAGGCGTGCTGTGTCTGTGAGCACATCCAAGTCCCGCCAAAGCGAAGGGGACCCTTGGCTCTGGGGACAGAAATGGTTCTCGTCCAGGAGAGCGGCTTGGAAGGTGCTGACCAATGAGCTCAATCAGCTGGACCCCAGCGTCAGGGATCAGATGACCTGACGGCCAGGTCTTCTCATAAACGCCCCAGAGCTGCGGGAAGGTGGACGTTGATGCTGGTCACACACCCATCCATCCATCCACCCATCCATCATCCAACTTTTATCAAATGCTTCTATGCCCACCCTTCATGTCCTCTGTGCACAAGATTGGGTGGGATTGGGGATCGGGGATGAGGGTTGTGGTATTAACTGGTTAACTCTCCTACCTCAAATCTTTATTTGCACTTGAAGTTAGAAATCCTGGTCTCTGTCTCTTTTCAAGGTTAACACCACACATTTGAGCACGTGACCCTGAGGCTGACTTTTGGTCCCTTCATTTGGGCGAGTTCCCTGCAGATGAGCTGGTTCCGCCTCGTCTCCAGGGGACGTGTCCCCTGGATCTCATGCACTGGGCTGGGAACACCTCCCCTCCCTAAACATCAGCTCCTATTCTTTTTGGCATCTTCAGCCCACTCTCATCCTAGTTTCTCTCTTGCTGCTGAATTTGGGAGGAGGCCATTGCAGCAGTTCAATAAGACTGAAAATTTTAGCTCTTCCTGTCAACATGGGGCAAGACATGGGGTGTTAGCTACCAGGGCTGTGTGTTTCTGAAGCTAATTTCGCAAAGACTAACCCTCTTCAGTAAGAATTGGTTGATGAGCGGGGGCCTCTCCCCCAGCCCCCAGCCCTGCCCCTGGCCCACCTCCTCATTCCTCCGCCTCAGAAAGCCCTGTCTGCTTTGCAGCCCGTCTGGAGCGTGGCGCCCGCATGGCTGTGCTGTGGCCACACTGATGCTCGCCTCAGGCCGACGGTCCACTTCCCTGGTCATCACGCTGTGTCCCCATGGTGGCTCCCAGACGTTTCAGTTGTATTTTCCCCTGGCCTTGTTGTGAAATTTGAGGGGACCCCCTCCCCGCCCCGCATGAAGCTCCAGTTTGTGTCGCTACGGTTGAGCTGGCTGGTTCTGTAGTTCTTGAAAAATAACCAAACTAATTTTACGTGGATCAAAAGTCAAGGAGCAAAAGCCAAACTTCCCTATTCTTCTTGTTCTGGCCTTCAAAGAAGACATGGGAAATCGGAGGAGGCCAGCGAGTTGACTTAAGATATCTGTCCCTAAACCTGAGTTGAACTGGAATGAACTGCTTTGAACACAGAAGAGCCTCAATGGCAGGAAGGTCTCATCCATGGGGTCTGCGCTCTGGCAAGCTCACGGCCACCGCGAGGGATCAGCTCTGCAGGCTGGGCCTAGGCCGGGCAAGTGTGCCCCGCTGGACTGTGCTGCCGACTTCAGGAGGTCCTGGGGGAGATGTCCCAGGTCCTGGAGCAGAGGACACCGCGGTGGGTGGGAGACAGAAGGTTCCCACGAGAACCCCATAGACCCTGAAGGCAAAGCTAGAACCTGTTTCTTATTGGTGTCTGCAGATAACGCATCACTTGTCTTCCAAGTGGAGGGGTACAAACAAGACATGTACAGAAGCCACCATGCCAGGCGCCAGAGCCGACACCCCGCGGTGGCTGAGGATGTAACCTGAAGCCACTTGGCAGGCAGGCCCCGGGGGCTACGACCCTCCTGCCTCTCCCCTCCCCCATAGCTCTCCGCTGGCTACTTCCCACCGAGCACCTGCACCCTCCAGCCTCTGCTCACCCCGACCCTTCCCCTTTGTTTAACCCTCTGCTTGGAAGGCTCTGTGGTCCCCCCCCACCCCGCACCCCACCTCTGGTAAGTTGCTGCCGAAGTGTCACCTCCTAAGGCTCTATTCGATGCCTCTAGGACATGTCTGTACAGGATCTGCTGGAGTGTTACAGCAGCGCTCACCCTTCAGGGAAAGCCTTTCTTTGTGCAAGTGTTTATCCTCTGTCTGCTTCGCTTGCTGGGTTGTGAACTGACAGGAAGAAGGGTCTGGCCTTTTCACTCCCGTGTCCCCAAGCCCCACCTATAGGAGCCAGACACTGACCTGCCGACGAGCTGAAGGAGGTCGGCTCCATCCCCTCCTCTCGCCCACAGGGATGGGGTCCTGCTTCCTGCAGAGCTGTCACTCCTTCCGGCACCTCTGCCTTCAGGCTTGCCTGCCCCACGGAAGGGGAGCGAGGGAGGGCTGACCGTCGGATGGCGTCGCATCTCTAGGAAGTGACCTGTAGAGCAGCTTGCATCGTTTGGCGGCCTCTGCAGTGGGATCAGATTTCATCCACTGTGCACTCCCTCTCCTTTCTCCTAATGACCATCAGAAAGAGAGTTTTTTTTTTGAAAGTTGATGGCCTCAGTGGTTCAACGGCCGTTGCCGTGCCCCTAGCAGCTGTTACTCCTCGCAACAGTGCATCGGAAATGAAGCCGGGCTCGGGCTTAATGGAAATTGTCCCTTGAAAGGTTTGATTTTGGAACATTTATTCTCCATTAATTTCAAGTAGACTCTAAATTGAGCAAAACCGTCTCTGTCTCTCCTCTGCGTTGCAGATTTTGGCTGCCAAATGGATGCCAGGCTGCCCGACTCAGGGGCTGGCTTTGTGATGCGCAGATTTTAGGGGACATACTCACCGCCCCCAGCTGGTTCTGGACCCCACTGGGCTTAATCAGTGCTGGGGTGTCAAGTAGATTTTAATGCACTGTCAAGATGAAGTGACACTTCATTGAACGGCTTATGCAGACACAGGGGTGGTTGTGGGGGAAGGGCCGGAAGACTCTGCCCCGGATGGGAAGCCGGTGGCTGAAGAACCTCCCCCTGTGCTTCCCCCTGCACCCACGGCTCTCCCGCGGTGTGACCTCACTTTGGGACCAGCAGCAGCATTTTCGATTCTCCTGAACACCGACTGGCTGTGATCCCGTGGCTGGGGGCCTGAGGCTGCGTTTGCCTCAACGTCCGATGAGAAAACACCAACGGTGACTCACGATCCGAGGGCGCAGGGGGTCTCGCGTGGATGTGTAACCTGCCCGAGACCACACGCTGAGTGCCTGGGTGGGGACTGTGATCTGAGACACAGCGGATCCAGAAACGCGCCTTGCCTGCTGAGCCCTCCTGTCTCCAAACCTCGGACAAACTAGGGCTGTAGGCAGGCACCTGCAGAGGTCCCTACTCCCCTGGAACTTGTGAGGCTGGATAGAACGGCCTTAACGCCATCCTCTGTGGCATCCGTGCAAAGTGGAAACGTGACGTTGACCTGTAACTAAGTCAGTACACTTGGGATAAAGAAGACAACTATAAATTGTTTCTATGAGGGGGTAAAGTTTGCTAGGAAGTGACATGACTTATTTGCTTGCTCTGTGTGCACCTGGGCTTTGGGCTTTGCTGCAGGAAATCCAGAGCCCCGGGCTTGGTGCTCTGGCCCTTTCGTGGTCTCCTGCCTCCTGACCCTGGCGCTGGTGACCCCTGACATTCGTCTGCTTGTCTGGTTTCTTTTCCAGTCCCGTCCACCGGAACGCTAATATTTGGCTTACCACCCCGTGGAGTACAGACATGGAGTGGTTTTTATGTTTTCTAGGTATTGTCTTCTGCGGCTTGTTGTAGCCTGTCTACACCTCTTCTGGCATCTTTGGAGGAGTCCATAGACCTCTGCTCGTTTTGTTTATTAAAAGCCCGAGTGAATCCAGCTTGAACTCCAGTCTCACCTGCCCCCCCCACCCCCAACTCCTGGAGGTCCCCATGAGCTGCAGGAGGAGAGGTGGGGTCCCGGGTCTCCTGTCCACAGGTCTGTGAGGGTAGACAGGAGCCTGAGTCTGTCGACAGGCGGCTGTTGGAGTTGGAACTTGTCTGTGGGTTGTGGCTGCCTCTCCGGCAGATGCCCGCGGTATCCACAGCTGCCCTCTGGCAGGTGCCTTTGTGAATTGCGTGGCAGGCCCCTTCCCTGTGCTGGAGAGTCCCTTCCAGCCCCCTCCCACCCTGCCTCCGAGCCATTTGCTCCTTAGACCCCTTCCTTAGGGGGCAGCCCACCTGGGAGGGGACAGCAAGATTGCTCAAGCCCAGCACTGTTGCCCAGAGTCCATCGACCCAGTGGCAGCACAGAGGCTCCACTGACCCTCCCAACTCTTCTCTCTGCCATCTACCCACACAGGAAGAGCAGGAGGCAGAGGGCCAGCCTTTAGAGAAGCCCAGGCGGATCCTTGTGTCACTTTGAGCCAGGCTCTCTCACTCTCCTGGCCTGGGGGGCAGGAAGGAGCCCTCGCTCTGCTCTAGGCTGAGGGCACAAGCTCTGCCTCTCTGGACTCTCCTCCATCCACCTCTCACTGCAGCATCTGTGTGCCTGGGCTTGTGGGGGAGCTGTGCAGGGAAGTTGGAGGGGCTGTGCAGGGGATTTGGGAGCTGGGAGGGGACAGGGCTGGACAGAGGAGTTGTGGCGGGGGGGAGCTGGGCAGGGGAGGAGGGCGAGGGGGCTGTGGTGGAGGCTGCAGAGCCATGGGGATCACTTCCTAGTGAGGGCTGAGGGCTGAGGGCACATCTGCCTCCTGGTTACTGGCACCACCAGTGGGACACAGGACAGGCAGCTTCCCCAGTCTCTGATCCATCTCTGCCCGCGGCTCTGGGTTCTGAGAGCCACATTTAACACAGCAGGTAAAGGTGCACACTCATCCTGCAAATCGTGTGCTTTCCCAACGCCTGCAGCCACCTCGCTCCAGGGGGCCAGGCGCCCTCCCTCCCTGCTCCCTGCAGCTGCCGGGAGCCCGGCCCGACCTCTTCCAGGGCCCGGTCTCGCCTGCTCCCATCTCCTCCGGGTCTCTGTTCACTACCTTCTCCCCTTCCTCCTCAAGCATCACAGGGAGTCATCAGACGTTTGTCCGCTCTGCTGATTCAACGATTGGAAAGTTGTCACTACTTTGCAGCTTGGAGGAGCTAATGTGTCTTGGCTGCTGACATGTGAAAGACGTCAATGAAACTTTTTGAGACACGACATTTTTTAAAGGTAGTTAATTGAAAATATTGGTCTGTTGGAGGTCCCGTGGTGGCGCAGCGGAAATGAATCCGACTAGGAACCATGAGGTTTCGGGTTCGATCCCTGGCCTTGCTCAATGGGTTAAGGATCCGGCGTTGCCATGAGCTGTGGTGTAGGCCACAGACACCACTCGGATCCCATGTTGCTGTGGCTGTGGTGTAGGCCGGTAGCAACAGCTCTGATTCGACCCCTAGCCTGGGAACCTCCGTATGCCGCAGGTGCGGCCTTGAAAAGTCAAAAAGACAAAAAAAAAAAAAGAAAAGAAAGAAAACACTGGCCTGTTTACTCACTATTTATTGGACTGTTTGATTTTTTTCATTTTCTTTTGAGTCAATTTTGTCCTCTTGTAAGCATTTTCATGCTTCTTTGATAATATTTTGTTGGATTCTTTGGACACGGGACTCAGACTGACTGTGCTGTTAAGCTTTCCTTCTGCCTGTCGGCATGTGCTTCAGTGTTTGGTTTTAATCTTGTCTTGACACTCATAAAGTATCAACTTTGTGTTCAACTATGGGGCTTTAATAACCTGAAATATTGTATTTTCCAGGGCTGTTAAAAAAATGGACATTTATAGGAAGAAAGAAAACCCTCACACACCCTCTAAATCCTTAGAAAGACGGGCTTTTTAGTGATTTGCTTCTTCTAAAAAATAAAAGTCGCCACATTTGTATACTTAAAGTGAGAATATATTTAAATGATTACAAACCAGATGCATCTGCAAACCTTTCAAGAGCAATAGCTCCATCAAGAAAGTGCTTAAATAAAAAACAAATTATTGCAATTTTCAGGTTGAGCAATAAAGTATGTGTAATTGCCGTGGCTAATATATGCATTTAATGAAGTATATCTGTCTTCCTGAAGGAGCACCACCAATCAATTTGTGATGAAGTCAGTGTAATGAGGAAACAAACACTGTTCCATATGGTTTGAAATCCCCCTGTGGCTTATGTTAATCACACAGTGGTTAGTGTCATCTGTGTGCCCTTTTCTGTGCTCAGGTCCCATGGGACTCGTCACCAGTGGAGTCCAGTTACGCTCCCAGGAGCCTGGCATGGGCAGGGGACGGAGGCTCCGCAGAGCTGACATCACACGACGCTCTGCCTGTGGTTGGGACTGAGGGCTTTGGAGTCAGGCGGTCCTGGGCTTGAGTTCTGGCTTCTTTTCGCTGCTGGCAGATTTGAGACATTTTCCTAAACTTCCTGAATTCTGATTTTCCTGTATGTGAGTAATGATGATATAATAATCACGTCCACAGGTTGGGGTCATTGGCAGGCTGTTAAAGGCATTTAAAACATCCACTGGGGAGTTCCTGTCGTGGCACACTGGGAACGAATCCGACGAGGAACCATGAGGGTGCGGGTTTGATCCCTGGCCTCGCTCAGTGGGTTAAGGATCTGGCGCTGCCGTGAGCTGTGCTGTAGGTCAGAAGCGGCTCGGATCCGGCATTGCTGTGGCTCTGGTGTAGGCCGGCAGCAACAGCTCGGGCTAGACCCCTAGCCTGGGAACCTCCATATGCTGTGGGTGCGGCCCTAAAAAGACAAAAAGACCAAAAAAAAAATTCGTTTTGAACATTCATTTTGGTGATGGTGGTGATGGGGATACCTGCCAGTTATTTAACGGGTGCTACTAACCAACGGCTTGCCTTCTTCCAGGCTGCGGACGTAGCTGGGGGAGGCGAGGTGACAGTCGAGGAGGGCTTGAAAGGCTGATCAGATTCCAAACAGGAGGAAAAGGGGCATTTGTGTCTTCACCCACTGAAGACGTCCAGGGATTGAAACCGCATCCTCACAGAGACAACGTTGGGTCCTTAACTTGCTGAGCCACAACAGGAACTCCTCTTTGACAATTTTAATTGTTGGTAGACTATTGCACCCGCCACAATCCAGGAGATTCAGAGATGTTTCAGGCCATTGAGGTTGCCTCTGTGCTGTTTGGGAAGTGAGCCAGTTCCTGACTTCTGTCTTCTGTGGGGGACACATCTGACACCGATGATGGAAGGGTGCACTGCTGTGCAAATCTGAGGCTGGTGTGGAAAGGGCCACAGAGAATGCAAAATGTGCTATCCAAGAGCAACCACGAGGTCTTTTTAGGGGTCTCGTATCGCTAGTAGGTGAGTGAAAGGGTGAGGGCCCCAGGGAGACCCATACGCCGCTGAACGTTGATGACATTTCCAGGGTGGGTCTTCGTTGCAGGTGGGAACCTGTGCAGCCTGGGATGGGGCCTGATGGGGCTCTGCTGACTGAGGGTAACTGGGCGACCTCCACAGGGGAGCTGGACGAATGGGGCAAGACGGAGGGAGCTGCGTGCCAGACCTCAAAGGTTCCCCCGGGGGAGGGGGGGTAGCCAAGGGAAGTCTGAGGGAGGACGGGGTATGTGTTATGAGCCACCGCATTTTTGACAGAAGCATATGTATCACATATATGACTGGTAAGAGTAATGCCAATGAACCCAAGACCCACGTACCCACCGCCCACGTTGGGAGAACATGAGTGACTCTTTAACGTCCACTGTGGCCCCACCTGTAGCACCATCCTCTCTTCCTAAGTTCGTCACCAGGCCTGGTTTTGTGGTTACCATCCTTGCCTCTCTTGATTTGTAAAAATCACATGGGCACCATTCCCTAAACAATATTTTACTTAGTCTTGCAAGATTGTGGACTTTATGTAAGTGTGATCATGCTGCATTCTTCTTACTGAATATTATGTTTCCTCCATGGTGAGACGTATGAGAGAGATTCATCCATAGTGATGAATGGGAGGAACCATAGTTCATTCATTTTTACTGCTTGTCGGCATTCTAGATAATGGAGATAGCGCCCTTTATCCATTCCGCCGGCAATGGATGATGTTCAGACTTTTTCTATTACAAGATGCTGCTACAAATATTCTTGAATTTGTCTCCTGGTACATAAAAGCAAACATTTCATGTATTTTTCATATATATATATATATATATATATATATATATATATATATATATATATGTATTTTAAAGTACACACATATATATAAATACATAAATGTTTATATCTTCCAGAGCATAGGTTTTGCACTTCTTTCCATTTAATGAGATCATGCCAGTTGGTTTTCTTTTTTCCCTCAGCTCTATTGAGATGTAGCTGACATATAACACTGTATGAGTTTAGGGTGTACACGCTGTCCATACGATTCCCTTACGTACTGTAAAGTGAACACCAGGGCAGTGTAAAGAGCCAACACCCCTAACACCTCGTCATGTCATTACTGTGTCTGTTTTGGAGTGAGAAGGTTTCAGATCCATTTTCTTGGCAACTTTCAAGTATGGAACACAGTATCATCAGCTATGATCTCGGTATTATTAACTATATAATACAGTAGATCCCTAGAACTTACTCTGTTTTCCAAGTAATGACAGCATTTTGCACCCCTGCCCAAACCTCAGTTGCCCTCACTTCCTGTTCGAAGTTCCTGTTCAAAGATTTCTTAGTTCTTCTCAACTGGTACGTAGGACATGGTATCTCACTGTGGTTCTAGCTTCCATTTCCATGATTATTTGTGAGGCTGAGAATCTTGTCATAGGTTTGTGAAACTTCAGTTTGAAATTTTTGCCTATTTTTCTATTGATTGTGTTTTTAAAGTTGACTTGAGGAATTTTTTTTACATAGTCTGAATACTTTTGTATACAAAAGTACATATCCTGGAAAACTTTTGTTGTTTTTTAAAAAAATGTTGCAAATACAGATCATTAGTTGTTTATGGTGTGTTTTATGAACAGGCGAACAGGTTATTTGTTTGTTTTTTCTTTTTTTTCTCTTCTTTTTAGGGCCACACCCATGGCATATGGAAGCTCCCAGGCTAAGGGTTGTGGAGCTACAGCTGCTGGCCTACACCACAGCCAGATCTGAGCCTTGTCTGCAACCTACACCACAGCTCATGGCAACACCAGATCCTCAACCCATTGAGCGAGGCCAGGGATCGAACCCCCGTCCTTGTGGATTCTAGTTGGGTTCGTTACCTCTGAGCACCTCCTAGGTGTTTTTTGTTGTTTTTTTTAAAACACAAATTTATCTATCTTCCCTTTGTGTTTGTGCTTCTTTCTCATGTTTAAAAACCAGGTCCTACTTTGAATTCATAGATATTTTCCTAATTTCCTTCTCAAGGTGTTACAGTTTTGCCCTTCACATATGAACCGAAAGGTCAGTGTGATTCAGTTTGTAGAGTGTAACTGCAACCTATTCATTTCATGCTGTATATTATTTCATTCCGTAAATAAGCCACTGTTTGTTTATCTGTTATTCTGGTGAAAGACAGTTGAGCTTATGTCTAGTCTAAGGCTAGTTTGAACAATGTATCCCTCACATTCGAAGACTGTTTTCGTGGTTTGTGGGCTTGCGTATCTCCTGGGAACATACCCGGGAGTGAAATTCGTGGCTCCCAGGGCCCTTCAGGTTTCACTTTAGCAGGTGGGACCAGTGGTTTTTCCTCGAGTGCTTCTGCCAGTTTACCCCTACGAGCAGCGTGTGGGAATATTCCCACTTTTCCAGGTGCTCACCAGCAGCCGGTGCTTTTGGTGACTTTAATTCCAGCCCTCTTGGGGAGTGTGTGCGCAGAGGTTTGGTCTGCCTTTCCCACCCTGCCTGTTGCTGGACACCTTTTCATGCGTTACTCACTGTTTGGGTTTCTTCTTTTGTGTGTAATGTCTTTTGTTCCATTTTTTTTTCTCCTACATGGGCTATCATTTTCTTATTGTTTGGCAGGAGTTCTTCATGAAAGAGTCGTTGGGTTTTGTCGAGTCGGTTTGGAGTGCTGGCACAAAATTTTCAAAGGCTGGGTGGCTTTTTTTTTTCTTTTATTTGGTCTTTTTAGGGCCATATCCACAGCATATGGAGGTTCCCAGGCTAGGGGTCAAATTGGAGCTACATCTGGCAGCCTGCACCACAGCCACAGCCATGCAGGATCCGAGCCATGTCTGTGACCTACACCACAGCTCACAGCAATGCTGGATCCTTAATCCACTGAGCAAGGCCAGGGATCAAACCCGAGCCCTCATGGCTCCTTGTTGGGTTCATTACCGCGGAGCCACGAGGGGAACACTGGGTGGCTTTTTAACACCATTTATGAGCATTGATTTCTCACAGTTCTGGAAACTGGCAGGTCCGAACTCAAGATGCTAGTGGCTGGGGTGTTTGGTGAGGACCCTTGGAGGCTCACAGATGGCCGTCTTCTCAGTGTCCTCACGTGGCAGGGATCTCTCTGCAGCCTCTTCGAAAGGCACTGATCCCACCCTCAGGCTCCAGGCTCACGGCGTGATCACGTCACAAGGGCCCCCGCCTCCAGCACTGCTACGCTGGGGGTGAGGATTTCAATGTGGGGCTTTGGAGGGGGACATGTGGCGTCCACAGCCTCACACAGGGTGTCGGTGTCTTCCACCGATTAGACAGCTTGCCTTTCTCCCGCCGCGAGGAAAAAGGGCCATCATTTTCACGTAATCAGGCGCATCCGTCCTCTCTGTCGGGTTGGTGATTTTTATTTCCCGTTTAAGAGAATGCTCCCACTTCAGGTCATAAAGATAGGCTCCTATTTTATCTTCTAGAAGTTTTTTCCTGTCACACTCAGGTCTCCATTCCAATCCAAGCCTGTCTCATGCAGTGAAAATACCAACCTTTTCTCACTGCTCTACGTGTCATTTTGTCATCGACCAGGGCTCTGTCTGTGGGTGGGAGTATTTCTGACTTTCTCCTCTGTCCCACTGGTCTGTGTGTGCGTCTGTGGCCGTTCAGTCTTTGTTATTTCCTTTCGCTTTAGAGTCAGTCTTTTTTTTTTTGTCTTTTTGCCTTTTCTAGGGCTGCTCCCATGGCATATGGAGGTTCCCAGGTGAGGAGTCTAATCAGAGCTGTAGCCACCGGCCTACACCAGAGCCACAGCAATGCCAGATCCGAGCCGCGTCTGTGACCTGCACCACAGCTCACAGCAACGCTGGATCCTTAACCCACTGAGCAAGGCCAGGGATCAAACCTGCAACCTCACGGTTCCTAGTCGGATTCATTAACCACTGCGCCACAACGGGAACTCCTAGAGTCAGTCATGAGGTCAAGCAGAGCGAGTCTATATGTAACCTCGCCCATCCTGGGTCCCTTGCATTTCCATTTTAATTTTAGGTTAAGCTTGTGAAGCTCAACAGACACTTTGGAGTTTGCTTAGCATTCCTTTGAATCCCTCTGTTGAGACTTGCCTTCATTTCTCTTAATGAAGTTTCCCCTTCGTAGAGATCCTGCATGCTGTTAGAGCCATTCCTAGACGTTTGAAATATTGACACTCATGTAAACGGTGTCTTTGCAGGCTGTGGTTTTAGCTCGGATGGTGGCTAGGAGGATGACTGGTCTTCCCAGACTGACTTGGCAGGCAGCACCGTTTCAGAACTCTCCCGCTAACGCGAATGATTTATCTCTACCTTCCCTTGGAGTTTATGGATAATAACAGCTTAATTTCTTACTCTTCCATTTTTGCCAGAAACACTTTATCAAAGCAGAAAAGTGGTGTCAAGTGAAGGGAGTTTCTGCTCTTTCTAGTTTGCGAACATTGATTTTTTTTGCACAGTCCCATACTCCGTCTGATGACTTGCTCATCTTCTTAGCCTCGTTCTCTGGACTGGGTATGAACTTCCGTGGGAAAGAGTGTCTTGAACCCAGAACTCAGCTCCCTGGGTCAATTTCTTCCTCTCATGTTGTTGGATACCAGTGTCTTTAATGACTTTTTAAAATAAATTCCTAATCTGCCATTTCCAGAAGTAGAATCCCAGATAATACTATTTTTAAGTCTCAAATTAGTATTAATACCATTTGGAAGAATATAGTCAATATGTGTTTAAATTTACTCACACTTGAGACAGGATTAAGATGGCAGAATAGAAGGACCGGAGCTCAACTTCTCTCCTAAAAACAACCAAATTCACAACTAAAGACTGAGCAATCTCCACCCAAATGGACCGGAAACCTTAAAAAAGATACCCGACTCCAGAAGAGAAGGAGGAGGCCACATCAAGAGGTAGGAGGGGCGATTTCGTGATATAAACAACCCCATATCTCCTGGGTGGGAAGCTCCACAGACTGAAAACTAACTGGTTCACAGAGACTCACCTACAGGAGTGAGAGTTCTGAGCCCCACATTGAACCCTCACGTGCAGGGATCTGGCACTAGGAGAAAGAGCCCCTGGAGCATCTGGCATTGAAGGCCTGTGGGGCTTGTGCACAGGAGCTCCACGGGACTGGGGGGAAAGGGAGACCCCATTCTTAAAAGGCGCACATGGACTTTCATGTGCACTGGGTCCCAGGGCAGAGCGAGGTCTCCATAGGAATCTGGGTCAAACCTGACTGAGGTTCTTGGAGGACATCCTGGGAAAACAGGGGTGAATGTGGCTTGTTGTGAGGGAAGGACATTGGAAGCAAAGCTCACAGAAATATTCAGCAGCTGCCTTTCTCTGGAGGTGGCCATTTTGGGAAAATCTGGCCCCACCTGTCAGTCAGCTGAGAAGCCCCAGGCCAAACAACAGTCCAGGGGGGATCACAGCCCCGCCCCTCAGTAAACAGGCTCCCTAAAGACCCCTCAGGCACACAACTGCCTCTAATCCCATCCAGAGACTAAGCCCCACCCACCAGAGGAATTAGAATCAGCTCCACCTACCAGTGGGTAGGCATCAGCCTCTCCCATCAGGAAGCCTACAGCAAGCCCCCATAGCGGACTTCAGCCACAAGGGGGGAAGACACCAGAAATAAGAGAGGCTACAACCCTATTATCTGTAAAAAGGTCACCACACCAAAAATTTATAAAAATGAAAAGACAGAGAACTATAACTCAGATGAGGGAGAAAGGAAAAACCCCAGAAAATCAGCTAAGTGATGAGATTCTTAGCCTCCAGGAAAAAGACTTTAGATTGTTGATGCTGAAGATGATGCAAGACATTGGAAATAAACTGGAGGCAAAGATGGATAACTTACAGGAAACAGTGACCAAAGAGATACAAGATATAAAACTTCAACAAGAAGACATGCAAAATACAATTACTGAAATAAAAAACTCACTAGAAGCAGCCGACAGCAGAATACAGGAGGCAGAAGAATGAATAAGCGAGGTGGAGGACAGATTATTGGAAATTACAGATGCAGAACAGAAAAGAGAAAAAAGATTGAAAACAATCAAAGAGAGTCTCAGAGATCTCTGGGACAACGTTAAACGCACCAACATCTGTATCATAGGGGTGCCAGAAGGAGAAGAGAGAGAGAAGGGGACAGAAAAAATATTCCAAGAGATAATAGCCGAAAACTTCCCTCACATGGGAAAGGAACCACTCACTCAAATCCAGGAGGCATAACGAGTACCATGTAAAATAAGCCCAAGGAGGAACACCCCGAGACACATATTAACCAAACTGACCAAAATTAAAGACAAAGAGAAAGCCTTGAAAGCAGCTAGGGAAAAGAAACAAGCAACATACAAGGGAACCCCAATAAGGTTATCAGCAGATTTTTCAGCAGAAACTCTGCAGGCCAGAAGGGAGTGTCACCATATACTTAACGTGATGGAAGGAAAAAACCTCCAACCAAGATTACTCTACCCAGCAAGGCTCTCGTTCAGATTTGAAGGAGAAATCAAAACCTTCACAGATAAGCAAAAGCTGAGAGAATTCAGCAACACCAAACCAGCCTTGCAACAAATACTAAAGGAACTTCTCTAGGCAGAAAAGAAAAGACAGCAACAGGAAACAAAAATGCCACAAATGACAAGGCTCACCAGTAAGGATACAAAATTGTCCATGCACAATTATACCACCAAAATCAGAAATCATGAGAAGAGGTGGGTACAAATGCAGGACACTGGAGATGCACTTGCAATTAAGAGAACAACAACGTAAAACAATCTCGTATACATATAGACTCTTATATCAAAACTTCAGAATGACTGCAAACCAAAAATCTACAATTGATACACAAACAAGGAATCTCTGGAGAAGAAATATATCTCATAGTAAATAAGTGCATAATCCACCCTGAAGGGGGTCATTTGACGTCATCCTTGGAATGCTGCAGTCTTCTTAGATCTGATTCTGATTTCCTCTCCATCAAAGAATTTATAGTTATGATTAAATAATGCAACTATACAATTAAATAATATAGTTCTACAATTGTATTATTAATAACCATTTCTCTCATGGTAAAAAAAAAAAAAAAACCAAACCAGCCATTAAATATTTGGGCTTGTTACTGCAGACTACCCTAACTGAAACACCATCCCAGAGTAAGGCTGATCCTCTCTCATCCACTGTCACGTCTTGCAATCCACTCTACAAAGAAATAAATACAGAAAATGCCACATTTATATACATATAAATGCCACTTTTGGGGAGATTTCAAGTAGGTTTTCCCCCTTTAGGAATTCTTTATGCAAATCAGAGAATGAAAATAGTAAAACGGGGAGGAAGGTACTATCAAACTATACCCACCAAAGGCATCTGACTTTCAGCTGGGCTTAGCCTATTATATTAATCATCTAGTTTGACCCTCACAACAAAACTGTGAAATAGATAATATCTCTATTTTATAGAAAGAAAACCCCCAAACTTAGTTTCTGCAACTTCCCGACAGCCACAAATGGAAAAAGAAGCGTGGAATTTAAAACTGATCTAATACATAGGCAAAACAAACTCTTTTATATGACAATGTATTTCCTCTCAAAGTTTTTACGTGCTTGTTGGTATACACAAACTATAAAAAAAGAATATCTATACGTTTTAATTGGGCCTTGAAATAAAGTTATTATTTCAATTAAAAAAAATTTGCTCACATTTACCGCTTTCTTCCTCCAGCTCAGAAATTCCTTCTGGAATCACCTGCCTGTCTTCCATCCCGCATCTGGGAGGGGTCCCCACTGTGAGAGGGTCTGTGCCGGTGAATCCGAGTCCTTTGATTTGCCCCCCTTCCTGATGTCTCGTTGGGTGCAGACTGAGGCGATACCCTCTTGGCACTGTTTTCTAGGCTGCCGGTTGGGGTTGAGCAGACAGCGGCCAGGTGAACGGTGCCTCTCGTAGCTTGAATTCCTCTTGTCTCTGGCTGCTCTCCCGATCTTTGGCTTTAATATTCTCGTTTCTCCCCAGTAGGCTGTAATGTGTCTCCCTTGCTTATTCTCTGGGCTTCCGTGTTTTTGTGACTCTGAGGATTTACATCTTTCCTGTGTGTGGAAGCATCGCAGGTATTATAACATCAAATATTGCCTCTCCCCAACCTCTTTCTTCTCTCCGAAACTTCCCTGACACATGTGCCAGCTTTCTCATCTCTGATCATTTCTTTCATATTTTCCATGCCTTTATCGCTCTTGATACTTGTTTTCAGATCTTTCCCCACTCATCAGTTCTCTCTGCAGCTGGTTTAATATGCTGTTTAACTCCTTGCATTTTAATTTTACTGCATCTCTTTGAGAGTTTTCTATTTATTTTTCAGTTTGCATAACTATTCGTAATTATTCATCTCTTGTTTTTGTTAATATGCTGTGTCTCTCTTTTGTTTCTTCATAGTTTGTATAATTACTTTATATTTTGAATATAATAGTTTTTGATAGTTTTCTAGTTTTTCTTTCTTTCTTATAAATAGTCTTTTTTTTTTTTTTTTTTGTCTTTTTAGGGCTGTACCCGCAGCCCATGGAGGTTCCCAGGCTAGGGGTTGAATTGGAGCTGCAGCTGCCGGCCTATGCCGCAGCCGCAGCAACTCAGGATCCAAGCCATGTCTGTGACCTATACCACTGAGCGAGGCCAGGGATCGAACCCACGTCCTCAGGGATCCCAGTGGGTTTCACTAACCACTGGGCCACAACAGGAACGCCTTCTTTCTTATAATTAGGATATTTTGGGTGGTATTCAGATTTTCTTCTACCAGGAAACTCAGGGACTTTTGACTTACTACCTCGGACCATGTTAGTCTAAACCCTCAGCTCGTTGGGTCCTGCAGACGGGGAGATGCTTCTCAAACCTGCGGGAGGTGGGCCAGCATGTCAGCGTCTCGGGGGGACGCTTCCCTTTGCGCTGGAGACAGGGCCACGCCAGTGAGTTTCCTTGCTATCTTCCATTCACGGTTCATTTGTGAATTGGAATTTTTTTTTTTCCTGTGGGGGAGGAGTTCGGGGGTTCTGGCTTTACCTCCTGTCACTCCGCAGGGATGGACACTAGTGTCCCTAGGTCACTGGAGATCCGTCCATGAGCCTGGCATCCGCCAGCTTTGGTGCTCACCTAATTTCATGGGTTAGCTTTCTTTTCGGCCTCTGAGTACTTTCATCCTTTTTTAAAAAGCTCTTTCATGTGCTTTTGTATTTTCTCGATATTTTTAGGATTTTTTTTTTTTTTTTTGTAGCGGAGACACTGTGCAGTGGTTTTGCTCTGTGTTGACTTGGCTGAATGGACTTGGTCCTATCCCCACCACCCCCTTCCTGCTAAGTTCCTGCCAGCGGTGACCACAGGAGAGAGTCACGTGCCTTCTAGAAGGTGTGCGAGGGGCAGCCGCTGCTCTTTGGAGGCCGTCTCGGTCAGGGTCCCGCGGAGATGGACCATGGTGGTCCCGCGGCGGCGGGATGCGTGGTGTCCCCTGCTTGTCCACATCCCCCCACGCTGCTCTTTCAGCTCCGTTCCTTCCTGCTGGTCCTGCGGCCTCGGTGGCCAAGGGAGAGGCAGCCTCTCTACCAGGCAGAGGCTCAGCCTTCCAGGTACTTTGGCGCCAGCTGCCCGGGGCTCCTCTTGGGCAGCGGGGGTGGGGAGGGGGGTCGGGGTCCCCATCTCCCTGCCAAGCTCAGTGCTGCGGGATCGCAGTGGCCACCCTGCCCCCAACCCTGCAGGCACCCACCCCCAGGGGCACCAAGGCCTGGGCCAGGCCCCGCCGTCCCTGACACGGTGGGGATTCTGCTTCCCTGGTCACCCGATGAGGAAGACTTCTGAGCTATCTGGGGTGGGGGCGGGGGGGGGTGTCCTTTGCCCCAAACAGAAACCCTAATGCTGAGATGTTTACATGGGGGCCATTCAGGGACTTCTTGGCAAATGTGATGAAACTTAGGGGTCTTCATCTCAGAAAAATAAGCCAAAGTAACTAGCAGCCATGCTTTTCTTGAATTTTAGGGAGTTTGAGGCCATAGGTAAAGAATTTCTGATGACTTATTGGAGGTAAATACCTTTTTGATTATTGGCTAATAATGAAATCCTAGAAAGCACACCAATCCTTTGGCATGAAATATTGCATATACGGGTCTTTGTAATAACGGAAGATTGCCTCTTTCAAATGTAAACTTTGAAGTGAATAATTTTTAGAAATCTGTCTAATGTGGCTTCTGTATTTTATTCCTCCTTTAACCACCTTTGACATAATCTTGACTTAATATTTCATCATTACGTAGTGAAATAATTAATATGACGTAATTACCGAATTACTCGTATTACATAGTTACTGGACATTTCATAATTACGTAATCTTTATTTGATATTTCGTAACTGCCTGTGACGTCATCTTTACTTGATGTTTTATAATAAGCGTAAAACTGTAGAACTCAAGGGTTAGAAGGAAACACTAAGGATGTGTGATTATAATCGAAGTGTCCGGAGGGAAATTGCGGGTCCTGCCATCCTCCTGTCTCCAGCGCTGGCCCTCGCCAGCTGATGGGATGCTGTTTAATTCATTCGACGACTGCTGACTTCACTCGTGGCTGAGTGTCTGTCGGAGTTTTCCCGAGGAAGCCCACGCTGCCCCGTCCCTCTGGCCACCTTTCTCGCTGTGACCTCCCCTCATCGGTCGGGGCATTTATACCATCGCACAGAATTGGTCTTTCAGGGGTTCCCATCGTGGCGCAGTGGTTAACGAATCGACTAGGAACCATGAGGTCTCAGGTTTGATCCCTGGCCTCGCTCAGTGGGTTAAGGACCCGGCGTTGCTGTGGCTGTGGTGTAGGCCGTCGGCTAGAGCTCTGATTAGACCCCTAGCCTGGGAGCCTCCATATGCTGTGGGTGCGGCCCTAGAAAAGGCAAAAAAAAAAAAAGAATTGGTCTTTCAGATGACAGACTTCTGTTTACAGTCAGTTCCAATATGCATTCCTCTCTGTTAGGACATTTTAAATTGAAATGTAGTTGATTTAGGAGTTCCCGTTGTGGCTCAGCAGAAACAAACCCGACAAGCATCCATGAGGACGCAGAGTCAATCCCTGGCCTTGCTCCATGGGTTAAGGATCTGGTGTTGCCGTGAGCTGTGGTGGAGGCTGGCAGCTACAGCTCTGATTCCACCCCTAGCCTGGGAACCTCTGTATGCCAAGGGTGCAGCTCTAAAAACACACACACACACACACACAAAATGAAGTATAATCGATTTACAATGTTATGTCTGCTTTAGGTCTGCAACACAGCGACTCAGTTATATAGTCAATATCTATTACATTTACAGTATGTATATATTATATATAGTCTTCTTCAGATTCTCTTCTTTTATAGGTTATTGCAAAATATTGAGTAGTGTTCCCTGGGCCATACAGTAGGTCGTTGTTGGGTTTTTATTTTATGTGCATTAGTGTCTGTATGTTACCCCTAAACTCCTAATGCTTCCCTCCCCCCTTTCCCCTTTGGTGACCCTAAGTTTGTTTTCCAAGTCTGTGAGTCTCCTTCTGTTTTGGAAATAAGTTCATTTGCATCTTCTTTCTTTTAGATTCCACATATAAGTGACATCATATGATATTTGTCTGTCTCTGCCTTCCTTCCCTTCGTGTGCAAATCTCTAGATCCATCCATGCTGCTGCGAATGGCATTGTTTCTTCTTTTCAAGGCTGAGTCCTGTTCTCTTGCGTTTGTGACCACACACGCAACCCTCTGTCCATGGGCGTCCAGGTCGCCTCCATGGCTCGTCTACTGCATGTCATCCTTCGTTGTCTCCCCCACCGCCGCCCCCCGAGCCCACCTCACCCCCAAGGGTGGGGTTTCTGTGCGTGCAGCGTGCAGCTCGATCCTCTTCGACTCCTTCACAGAGTGTGGTCTACACCCAAGCTCCATTATTTCTTCGTCATCTGAACCTCAAACAGAACCTAAAATGATGGCGCTGCCATTGACTGCGCTTCCCCCGAATGCAGGGGAGGCTCGCTCCCGTCCCGTGCCGGCAGCGGGAGTGGAAAGCGAGAGGGACAGGCACCTGCCTGGCTGCAGGGTGTTGCTTTAAAACCCGCTGTAGTTCAAAGGCAGTGAAGAACAAACCCAGATATTAATGATTTCAGGAAAGTTTCCGAGGAAGGCTTGCGAGAGGGCGTGGTTAAGGAAAATGTGGAAAAGAAGGTGAAGTGGCAGTTCTCTCTCGTCTAGAGATCTAAGCAGGAAATTGTCAGGAAGGGAAACGCCCTGCGTACAGGCCGCTATGAGCTTTGATGTTGCAAACACTTATACCTTTGACGCATGCCATGTATTTGCATCGGAACAAGACATTTTGTCAAAACCAGATGCAGGATGGCTGCATGTATTACCTTCTCTGAAACGCGGTGCTGGAGTTTTCAGGTGTCACACACCTACAGTTGGCAGGTGGCTCTGGTTTTCAGACAGTGAAGGGAGTTCAGCACCTGCTGAATGGTTTTAGCACTGCCGTAGCTCCCACTTGTCACATTAGTAGGTGGTGCTGTGATAGGAAACAGAACCTTGCTGCTGTGGGACTGTCATGCGGAAAGCTGTATCAGCGTTATCAAGTGTCCCAGCTGAGTAGACGGCTGTGAATAGAGAGAATTACCCGATGACCCCGCTTCTCTCTGATGCTGCCTGATTCCGTGGTATTGCTGTCTTTGGGGGAAAGGGTTTTCTTTGGGAGTAAAACTATTACACGAGCTTTTGAAATGGGTCTTGATTCATCTCAGATCAGCTCTCTATCCATGTAGGTCTGACTGAAAGTATCATAGACAGCGTTCTGTTCCTTCCGCACTGTCATTCTCACGGGACTGATCTGTCCTTCGTAGAACTATAGATGTCATTTCCTAAAATGCAGGTGGGAGCGTCCTAAAATACAGTTTTGATCACAGATCCTCAAAAGCTTAGCATTTCTTTGAACCACTTGTTTCTTTAAAAAAAAACACACACACACACCTTAGTTCAGGCATATTTTGCATATCGGACAGGTCATCATTTTAAGTGTGATTTTCCTAATGTAAATTTATTTTTCTGGGATTTTTTTAGTAAATCGTTCCGGTTGCACAGACCATTACTATAAATTAGCTTTAGAACACTTTCATCACCTGCGTACGATTCCTTTTGCACATTTATGTGCTCTGGGCAGCCATTCATCTACTTTTTCTGGTAGCTTTGCCTTTTCTGGGTCTTTCTTATAAATCAGCTCCCTCAGTCTTTGGGATCTTTCTGATAAATCGACTGACACGAGACGTGGGTTCTTGAACTCACCAGAACAGTTGGGAGGCCCCTCACGTTGTGGTGTCTCTGTGATCCTTCCTTGTCACTGCAGAGTGTGTTTTGTTGTCTCTTCACCAGTTGTTGGACATTCAGATTATTGCCCATCTGGGGATATTAGCAACAATACAGCAAAGAAATATGCACTTCTCTGGGGGTATTTCTGAGTCATGTGGCAAATTTACGTTTAACTTGTTAAGAAACGGACAGAGGAGTTCCCGTCGAGCCTCAGTGGTTAACGAGCCCCACTAGCATCCATGAGGATGCGGGTTCGATCCCTGGCCCTTGCTCAGTGTGTTAAGGATCCAGCGTTGCTGTGAGCTGTGGTGTAGGTTGCAGATGCGGCTCGGATCTGGAGTTGCTGTGGCTGTGGTGTAGGCCGATAGCTGCAGCTCTGATTCGACCCCTAGCCTGGGAACCTCCATGTGCGGCACGTGCAGCCCTCAAAAGACCAAAAAGAAACTGACAAGTGTTTTTTGAAGAGGCTGCACGATTTTGCATCCCTGTCAGCAATGCATGGTAAGAATTTTTTGTACATTCTGGACACAAGTCCTTTTTTACATGTGTCTTCTGCAAGTATTTTCTACCAGTTTTTTGCTTGTATTTTCATTTTCTTTTCAGTGTCTTCCAAGTTGCAAAAGTTTTGCATTTTAATGAGGCCCAATTTATGGATATTTTTCTTCTTTGGACCATGCTTTTGATGTTGTATCTAAGAAGTCTTTGCCTAACTCAAAGGCTTCACATTTTTCTGTCTTCTTCTAAAAGTTTTATTGCTTTAGCTGTTACATTTAAGTCTCTGATCCCTTTCAAGTTAATATTTTTTGTATGGTATCTAAGTTGCAATGTTTTATTAGCATTTTCCTAATGACTAATGGTGTTGAGCATCTTTTCATGTGCTTATGGGCCATTTCTGTATCTTCCGTGGGGAGATGTCTATTTAAATTTTGCGTTAATATTTTGATTAGGTTGCTTATTTCTTTATTATTGTGCTTTAAGAACTGTCTGTGTGTTCTAGACACAAGTCTTTGATTAGATCTAAAGGAGTCTAAGTCCATTTTTTTTTTTTGGCATATTGTCCCAACCCCATTTGTTAAAAAGGTTATCTTTTTTCTCATCAATTGCCTTGACACTTTTGTCAAAAATAAATGGCTGTAGAATTTATCTGGACTATCAATTCTGTTTCATTGACCTATACATCTATTCCTTTTTTTTTTTTTTTGGTCTTTTTGCCTTTTCTAGGGCTGCTCCCATGGCATATGGAGGTTCCCAGGTTAGGGGTCCAATTGGAGCTGTAGCCACTGGCCTACACCAGAGCCATAGCAACACCAGATCCAAGCCTCATCTGTGTGCTGGATCCTTAACCCACTGAGTAAGGCCAGGGATTGAACCCGCAACCTCATGGTTCCTAGCCGGATTCGTTAACCACTGACCCACGATGGGAACTCCCATACATCTGTTCTTAAGCCAGAATGACACTGTCTTCAGAGGAGTAGAATTAGAGTAAATTCTGAAATTGGAAGTAAAAGCCTCCCAACTTTGCTCTTCTTTTGCAAAATTGTTTTGTCTGTTCTAGTTCATTGGCATTTCCATATAATTTTAGGATCACTTTGTCAATTTCTTCAATAAAGCCTGTTGGAATTTTGGTAGACATTGCATTGCGTCTAAAGATCAACTTGGAGAAAATTGCCATCTTAATATTAATCTTTTAAACCATTGGTTTTAGATTGTCTTTCCATTTGTTTTGATTTTTATTTTCCCTTGGCATTATTTTGTAATTTTCAGTGTACCATTCTTATACTTCTTGTGTTAAAATTATACCTAAATATTTTACCTTTTTTGGATGCTATTGTGAATGGTATCATGTGCTTCATTTTGAATACTTTATTGTTTGTATATAGAAACACAATCGATATTTGCATATTGATCCTATATCTTGCGACCTTACTATTGCTTATTTATTAGTTCTAATTTGAATCCTTTAGCTGATACACAAAGAATTGCACATATTTAACATGTAAGTTTTGGAGTTCCCATGGTGGCGCAGCAGGTTGAGGATCTGGTGTTGCCCAGCCGTGGCACAGGTTGTAGCTGCGGCTTGGACTCAGACACTGGCCTGGGGACATCCAGGTGTAGCGGGTGCGCTGAAAAAGAAAAAGAAAGTGGAAGTCTCAACCTGTGTGTAGACTTGTAAGATTGTCAACACAATCAAGAGGGTGAATCTGTCCTCACCCCACAAATTTCTTCATGCCTTTAACAACGTCTCCTCCTGACTGTACCTCCACTGCCCCCACCAAACACACAGTGACCTGCCTTTGGTCCCGATAATGCGAGAGTTTTATGTCAATGGATATCATACAGAACAGACTCGTTTTTATCCACCTGCCTCCACTCAGCGTAACTGCTTTGGGGGTCATTCATGTTTGGGAGTTCGCTAAAGATTCTGGATACAAGTCCTCAATCATACATGTAATTTGGAAATGTTTTCTCCAGTATCTTTCCTTTTGTTCTTTTAGTGTCTTTTGAAAGGGGGACATGTGTACTTTTTATGAATTCCAATTAATTTTTTTTCTTTTATGAATTGTGCTTTGGATGTGGAATCGAAGAATTCTTTACCTAAATTAAAATCACAAATACTTTCATCTGTAGTTAGTTTTGGTTTTACAAGTAGGTGTGTGAAACCCTTCGACTTAAATTTTGAGGGGGTATGAGTCTAGGACATGTACATGGTTTATTTGTATCAGATAACTTTCAAAGGTTTTTTGCACATAGAAAATTGATTTTTTAGCACCATTTGTTGAAAAGACTGTCTTTTCCCCTCTGAATTGCTTTTGCATCTTTGTCAAAAGTCAGTGTCCATATTTGTGTCTATTGCTGAAATCTCCACTCTGTCCCTTTCACCTGTTGTAATTTTGAAAATTTTAATGCCCTGTTTGGACTATGACACCTTTATGTTTTTATAAATTCAGTGAAAGTTATACTTCCAATGTTCTTATTTTTCAACACACTTTTTCTTATTTTAAGTCTTTTTGCAATTCTGTGTGATTTAGAATCTGTTTGTCACTTTCAAAAAAACGTTAATGGGATTCTGTTGAGTATAGCATGGGGTCTCTAAAATCGGTCTGGAGGAAATGGACGTCTTAACACTACTGAGTCTTCTGACGCATGAACAAGGCATGCATTTCCATTCATTCAGGCTTTAATTTCTCTTGGCAATAATTTGTGGATTTTATTATACACACATATTTTGTTGGATTTATCTCTTTTCTATATTTTAATGCTAGTATAAGCAATATAGTTTTACAATTAAGATTCCAATTGTCTTTTGATATATAAAGGAAGTTGATTTGAGGGTGTCGGCGTTATTTCTACTCTGCAACCTTGTTAAACTCACTTATTTGTCCTAGTAGCTTTCGTAGATTTCATTGAATTTTTGTCGTCAATCATGTCATCTCAGAATAAAGACAGTTTTCTTCTTCCTTGCCAATCTACATGCTTTTTATTTCCTTTTCTGTCCTGAGTGCCCTGGACAGAACCTTCAGTGCAATACCGAGCGAGTGACGAGGAGACAGAACCTTCAGTGCAATACCGAGCGAGTGACGAGGAGACAGAACCTTCAGTGCAATACCGAGCGAGTGACGAGGAGACAGAACCTTCAGTGCAATACCGAGAGAGGGACGAGGAGAGGCATCTTTGTCTTGTTCCTGATCTTAGGGGAAAACATTCTTCATTGAATTTGACCTTAGCTGTCGCTTTCTCATAGGTGCTTCTTATTAGGGCGAAGGTGTTCACTCTTAGTTCTTGTCTCCTGAGAGTTTTTAAGGGGAACAGATGTTGGATTTTGTAAAACATCTTTCTGTTCAATTGAGATGAACATTCATGTAGTTTTTATTTCTTAGTTCGGTAATATGCTGAATTACATCGATTTCTTTTCAAATGTTAGACAATGCTTTCATTTCTTAAATAAAGCCTGCTTGGACATGAGATATCATTCTTTTAATGTATGGCTAAAATAAACGTTGTTAGACTTTTCATCTATGTTTATGAGAGATTGGTCCCTAATCTTCCTCTCTAACGATGTCTTTATTTGATTTTGGAATCGGGTAATGCTGGCCTCCAAGAATGAATTGGGAAGTGCCCCATCTTCTTTAATTTATGGGTGTGTTTGTGCAGAATTGATATTTCTTCCTTAGACGTTTGATGTGATTCATCAGTAAAGCCGTCTGGTTCTAAGGGGTTTGGGAGGGTGCAGGTGCAGGGCAAAGATTCTTAACAGCATTCAACTTTAACAGACGTAAAACTATTACCATTGCTTATTTTTGGTAGTTGTATCTTTCAAGAAATCTTTCATTTCTTCCACGTTTTTGAATGTATAAGCTTAAGGTTGTTCATAATAGTCCCTTACTATCCCTTTAATACTTACTAAATCTGTAGTGATGCCCCTTCTCTCATTCTTAAGAATGGTAATTTGTATCTTCTCTCTTTGTTTCTTGATCGGTATATCAGTTGTGTTGTTCAAAGAACCAGATTTTGACTTTATTCATTTCTGATTTTTCATTGGCTTCCATTTTTATCTCTACTATTTCCTTTATCCTGTTTATGTTAAAATTAATTTACTATCCTTTTCCTAGTTTTTTAAAGAGGAAATTGAGGTTCTCGAGACCTTTCTTCTTTTCTAGTGTAGGCATTTGGTGCTGTAAAGTCCCCCCTAATTCCTGCTTTAGCTGTACCTCACAGTTCTGATGTGATGTCTTTTAACTTTCATTCAGTTTAAAATATGTTCTAACTTCCCTTTCGGTTTCTTCTTTGACCTGTGGGTTGTTTAGAGGTATGTCATTTTGCATAGAGAACAGACTTGTGATTGCCAAGTGTGTGTGTGGGGGGGACGGGCTGGGAGTTTATAGGGTTAGTGGTGTAGACCGATTACATATGGGAGAAAAGAACAGCGAGGCCCTACTGCAGAGCACAGGGAACTCTACTCACTATCCTGAGATAAACCATCACGGAAAAGAATATGAAAAAGCCTATACATTTATATCTGAATCACTTTTCAGCAGAAATTAACACATTGTAAATCACCTATACTTCAATTAACTTATGTTTCCTAATATCTGGGTGTGTTCCAGATATCTTTCTACTATTATTGCTAATGAAATTCCATTTTGGTCAGAGCACGTACTTCCGTGACTTGAATCCTTTGGAATTTGTTTCGTCTTAAATTGTGGTCCAGGATGTTTTCTGTCTCGGTCCGTTTTAGGTGTGCCCTTGAGAAGAATGTGTGTTCTGCTGGTGGTGGTGGAGCGTCTCCAAGTGCCAGTCGGGTTTGGTGATGGCCCTGTAGGGGTGTCGACATCCTTGCTGGTTTTCTTTGTGCTTCTATCAGGTCCGGGAGGAAGGGTGCCGTCATTTTCATTTTCTTTTACTTTGCAGTGTTATCTGTGTTACTTGATGTATTGTGAAGCTCTGTTATCTGTGCTGCTCGATCAGTTGAGCTCTATCTCCTTAAGAAACTGCTTTTCTAAATTTCTGCGAATAATCTTGACCCTGAAATGCTTCTTATGTGCTAAGATAGTTAATCAAACTTTCGATCAGTGTTAGCATGACATATGTTCTCCCTATGGTTTTCTTTTAACTCACTCTTATGTTTCTATTTAAGTGCATTTCTCATAGGAAGCAGGTGATGGAGTCTTGCTGTTCCAGGCGATCTGACGGTCTCTTCGTGTTAATTGGAATGCTTGGTCAAATTGCGTGGGATGTGATCATTGCCTGGGTTCGAGGTCATGAGCTTGCGGTTTTCTGGTTCCCCCGTTTCTTCCTTGCTGCCTTTCCCTCTTTTCTGTTTTCTTTCCAGTTAATGGTATATACTTTGTGACTCCATTTGATTTCCTTTGTTGGCTTATTAGTGATAATGCTTTAAAAAAGATGGTGATGACTCTGGGGTTCGTAGCGGGCATCTTTGACGATCACGTCTACCTTGGCGCAATGCTGCACAACCTCATCTGCGGCAGAAGAGCCTTACAGTGGCTCAGTACCGTTTCTCTCCTCCTGGCCTTTGAACTTTTGTTGTCATTTGCTTTTCTTATATATGCGTTATAAACTCTGCAATACTTGTTATTTTTGTTTAAACCGTCAATTATTTTAATGAGATGTAAATAATAGGGAAAACTCTTAAATATTTACCAAGGTAAGGACCACTCCTAAGCCTCCTCATTATCTTCTGCAGATTTTATTTCCATCCAGTATTATTTTATTTCTGTATAGAGAACGTCCTTTCCCCTTTTTTTTGTAGTTCATGTCTTCTCAGGATAAACCCTTCCAGCTTTATCCCTTCTGCATGTGTGTTTATTTTGCCTTTGAAAGGTTTTATCTGAGTATAAAATTCTAGGATGATTTTTTTTTCCATTCAGTCATTTAAAACAGTTGCTCTGCTGTCTTGCGTTGTTTCTGATGAGGAGTAGGCTGCCATTCTTTTCTTTGTTTTTCTGTATGCAGTTTCTTTCTGTTTGTTTTTAAGGTTTTCTCTTTCACATTTCACCATTTTAATTATAATGTGCCTTGGGCTCATTAAGTTTCTTGTTATCTGTGGATTTATTGCTTAATCAGACTGAAGAATTTTTCTGCCACTAATTCTTCAGTTTTTTTTCTCTGCCTCCCTCTACTCCTTCGGGGACTTAAATACATGTATATTGTAGCTCTTAAAGATGTCTCACAAGTGACCAATGGCTGTTTTATTTTTCTTTGTTATTTAAGCTCTGTATTTTATTTTGGATAGTTTCTGTTGCTATGTTGTCAGCTTCATGAATTCTTTATTCTTCAGGGTATAATTTGCCTATCCAGTGTAACGTTTTTCATGGCCTCACCTGTGGCATACAGACGTTCCCAGGTAGGAATTGAATTGGAGCTGCAGCTGCTGGCCTACACCACAGCCACAGTAACACTGGATCCGAGCTGCATCTGTGACCTATGCCGCAGCTTGTGGCAACACCGGATCCTTAAGCCACTGAGCGAGGCCAGGGATCGAACTCACAGCCAGGGAGCAAGCGCGCATCCTATGGACACCATGTTGAGTTCTTAACTGCTGAGGCACAACAGGAACACCCTGTAATTTTCATTTCAGACTTGTAATTTTCGTCTTTGGAATTTTTATTTACTCTTTATTTTATATATTTCCTGTCTCTAAGAAATTTTGATTTTTGTTTTTTTAATTTTTTTCCATTAGAGTTGACTTATAGCGTTCTGTCAATTTCTACTGTAGAGCAAAGTGACCCAGGCACACACACATACATACGTACATCCTTTTCCTCCATCGCGTTCCTCCTGCATCACCCTCCATCGTGCTCCATCGCAGGTGACTAGATCTAGCTCCTCCGCTGCCCAGTAGGATCTCTTTGCTTGTCCGCTGCAAGTGCAGTCGTTCGCATCTGTTAACCCCAGACTCCAGGTCCATCCCACTCCCTCCCTCCCGCTTGGTAACCACAGGTCTGTTCTCCAAGTCCATGAGTCTGTTCCTTTTCTGTGGAGAAGTTCATTTGTGCCGTGTGTTAGATTCCAGAGGTAAGTGGTATCCTGTGGTATTTGTCTTTCTCTTTCTGACTTACTTCACTCAGTATGAGAGTCTCTAGTTCCATCCATGTTGCTGCAAATGGCCTTATTTTGTTCTTTTTATGGCTGAGCAGTATTCCATTTTGTATACACATCACCTCCTCTTAATTCTTTCATCTGTCAATGGACATTTAGGTTGTTTCCACGTCTTGGCTATGGTGAATAGAGCTGCAGTGAACATAGGGGTGCATGTATCTTTTTCAATAAAAGTTTTGTCCAGATATATGCCCAAGAGTGGGATTGCTGGGTCAAGTGGTAGTTCTATGTATAGTTTTCTAAGGTACCTCCATTCTGTTCTCCACAGTGGTTGTACCAATTTACATTCCCACCAACAGCATAAGAATATATTTTGAGCATATAGAATATATTTGTAATAAAGTTTTTTTTTCTTCCTTTTTTTGGCTGCACCAGGAGCATTTGGCAGTTCCCAGGCCAAGGACTGAATCAGAGTAGCAGCTGTGACCTATGCCCTAGCTGCAGCAACGCCAGACCCTTTAACCCACGGCACCAGGTTGGGAGTTGAACCTGTGCCTCTGCAGCCACCTGAGCCACTGCAGAAACAAAGCCAGATCCCTAACCTGCTGCACCACAGCAGGAACGCCTTGTAAAAATTTTAATGCCCTTGTTTGCCGATTCTAACATTTGGGTTGGCTTCCATTGAGTGCTTGTTCTCCTCTTCACGGGTTGTGTTCCCCGCT